>NW_028324226.1:7272727-7575757 GCF_054372755.1 Phalangium opilio
GCCTAATTCCTCCAACGTTCAACACGACTCTGTTCTCGGCGTCCAAGTTCATGGCTAAAATTCATAAATGAAAATGACCCATCAGACTCAACGTGTCCTTCACATTTCTTTAAACCAACGTGAACTTTTTATACTCTAACACTACAAGGAACGTGGTTTAAAAATGTGGAATTGTGTCCCATCTCCGACACCAGGCCTGCGGAACTTTTCAATAAATTTCAGTCATTTCTTTTTGTAATTTTAGCGGAATTTCTCTCTCGAATGGTGCTAATTATTTTTAATTTATTCTTTTGAAACTGGTGCGAAGTTTGGCTAATAATTGGTGCAATATTTACCCATATTTTCCTGGTGGTAATGCGCCTGCATGATTAGATATTATGAAAATTCTAAAGTTCTTTAACCTATAAAATTAAAAAGATGAGAAAAATTAGAGTTAATTGGTACAATGTTAAGGATTCATCGGACGGATATTTGGTAAAGGTCTTCTGGATCATCTAAAGTAACGAAACGTCTACGGAAAATGGACCAGTAATATTGCGTTCAGCGCGACATTGAGCGCGTAAACTATGCATAAATGTTTATGGACCGCCTTTCGCATTAGTTTGTAGTTAAACCGAAGAAGTGTGTAAATAGTGCAAAAAATGCAAGGAGCGTGTATAGTCAGGTTATTCTATTTAGACATTGAAATCTACGTGTGTAACTGCGGCACTGTCGAGGAACTGTCAAGTCCTCACGGTCTGCACAGTGCTTACGTGTTCTAAACAATATTATTGGTTCATGAGCAGATACACATAGTTTGTATTTCGGTGATAACTCTGTGACTTGTGAATAAGATTTTTTCATTTATTATCATTATTTGTTTGATAGGTCAACCTTTAAATATTTTAACTCCAAACTTCTCACCAGTTTTGGCTGATAAAGGAAGACCATTAATTTAGGGTTACTATATTTATATTAGTTGTTCTCTTTGAGGAAAATGTTCCATTTTTCATGCTAGATAAGTTTGAAAGAGTGAAAAATTTATGTTTTAGGGTAAAATTAGTGCAGTTAAAAGTGGAGGGCTGCCTCTAAACAATCATTGCGTTGTGCTAGCTGAGATTGAATCGAGTTTACGCAACAAATGGTTTACCGATCTTTAAACGAGCTCCATAACAATTCCGTGGCCAATAGCTTAGCTTTCTTTACCATTCTGCTGAGTGCTATAGTTTTGTACAAAACAGTCTAGCTCATCTACAATGTTTAACAGTTAGGCGTTAGGATGTATTGGTACCTTTTCTGGTGACCAAAATGTATTCAGCTATACAATAAATAATTTCAGGGCTAGTGCCATGGGTGCCAGCTTAGTTTTTCTGGCTAATATTTTTGCAAGGCACAGCCTGGAATTAGCCAATAGTACTTTTTAATGGTTAGAATAGTCAGATCATGGCCCACCTCAGTATAAGGGCTTGACTAGTTTACCGTAAAATTCCATATTCAATGGCGATAGAAAGAGATTGTTTATTACGGTATATCGAATCTATACACAAAATATAATTTTACGGCATTTATACATTGTTTTCAGACTGGGAAGATTGATACCATTAACAGCAGGCTATAGAGAGCTTTCGGTTGGAGGAGGAGCTGAGTCTCGTGACATAATTTACGCTGCGATTTTGGTGGGTTTAAAGCAGGAATGAAGCTGAGACCACCCTATATGGCTACCAGAACAGACTTGGGAGGGTGTGACGTACTACTTACTGTCCTATCTGAAAGCTGTCTATTTGGCGGACATAATGCAGTACCAAGTAGTCCCGCCTCTTGGTGTAAATGGTATCAGTCCTCCTAGTCTGAACTATCCATTGCATCGGGGAGCAAATTTTTTAAGGATAAAATATATTTCGAGTTTAATCTTTAATCCGTGGGTCGGTTGGAACATTTTCCTTCCAGAGAATCACTAATTACAAAATTTGGCGATTTCAGATTCCGCACATTTGTTTATTACATTTTCAAAATGGAGATGATGACGATACGTGTAATAAATATAAGCCATGCATTTCTATAATAATATGGTTTAACTTAACTACACAGTGACAAGGCTTAATTACGAAAATTGATTAAAAGCAGCGCGTGATTAGTACATACATGCGTGAATGTAAAGTCCCCTGATAGGCGTGTGAGAGTCGCCCATCGCCGTGGCGAAGATACCGTCAAACTTCGGCGATGTTCCGGCGATAACTCGAAAAGAAGGGAAAGAGAGAGAACGATATAATGTATAATAATACGCCATAACTCCTAATGATGTCAGGAAAAGAGAGTGAATGGAAAATGTGTGTGAAACGATATCCGCGCGCACGCGTATATAACTTCAACTTTCGAATTTGAAGATATAGGTTGCGTAACTTTATGGTTAAATAAATTTTGTCGCGTTCTGAAACTCCAAAAGATTTAACCGTGAATTAAAGATGCGCGTGTGGAAAGTTATGTTTTCACGCTTAGAGGATAGGCAACTCCCTATCTCAGAGGGCAGCTTATTCTGTATATACTGTGTTACAGCTTCGATTGTCAGCATGCACAAAGATAGATCTCTCTGTTGGAGCGGCTTAGGGGTAATCTATAACGTAGCTTTGTGCGTGCTGACAACAGTCGAAATGAATACTGATTTTCAGGATTTTAAATGTCGAGATTTTAAATACTGAAAATGTTGTCAGCATTGGCGTTATGCCATTGTCGCAGTTTGAAAATGTCATAGCTCTCTCAGATTCCTCAGAAATCAATTTTCATCCTTCCAAGTATATCTTACACATTAGATTCATATCACTTTAATCGAGGGTTAAAAATTAACAAAAGAGATAAAAATAAATTGTGAACGGATTGAGACTCGTTTTTGAACAGCTAGGGTTTAATTTTGGTCTTATAACATCATGGTTTTTTAAAATAACCATACAGGGTTTTTCTCATAAATCAACTATAAATTAAGGGGATGTTCTTTGGGCTATTTTGAGTCGAAGCTGTTCTATGACATTTTGCCGTTTAACTTATGTCAGACTTAGCAGAAACACAGATTTATTTTTTTTTGTGCTATAAAAATTAAAATTAACATTTGGAAATGTTTCGAGGTAACGAAATTAATTAGGAAAGAGCTCTGGTGACGTCGTTAGGGGCGATTTTATCGGTTAAGCCTAAAACGGTGCCAGAAACCTATTCTGAATCAAGGAGATTAGTACTTTGATTTTAAAATGATCGATTTTTGGTGACTCTAACCCTTTAAAGATGGTTAATATAGAGGTATGAAATGACTTTTAGATGGGGAACTTTTGAAAATTTTAAGCCTCGGTTTCATATTGTAGTCAAGCGAGAAAGCTCTTAAATTTGTGAAAAATTTCCACGTGATTAGAATAAAATTTCGATAAATCACCAACTAACTCTTCCCGATCCTTTATGAGCTTTGCTATAAATGAACCGTGGGATAAACAAACTTTGCACTTATAGTTTTGTGAAATTTACATGTATATGGACATTTGGAATCTTCATTGGAGCGAGTTCAGCGATACATACGTTCCCTAGTGTGCATGCACGGTGTTGTGATGGACAAACCCTTAAGCATCGCATAATCTCAATACTCTATCGCGATTTTCAGCTGAATTTACAGACTGAACTGGATTGTGTTGAAGAATAATCTTTTAGCTTACAAAAGGAGGGGTGGGAAATTTTCCTTTTCCATATACGAGATTTTGTGATTTAAAAGCGGTTGAGATTGGGAAATTGCGAAGCGAAATCAGCAAGCGTCCGATCTGAATGCAGACAGGAAAACCGCCTTAGCTAAAATTAAGAGCTTTAATTTCGCACATGTTCCATATACACTACCTTCTACTCAATTCTATTCTACGCAATTCACGTATATATTTATATATATATGTTAAAGGAGGGCAATTTCAGTTCTAGGTTTTAAAATGTGAAGACCATAGAATTTCCATGGCCCTTTCATCCAGATGGTCATAGCGCGTATCTCTTCCGTTTAAACTTCTGAAATGGATTAATCATAAACTGTAGTGATAAGAAATAAACTAGGGTTAATTCAGGGATAGATAGACTTTTTTAAGTCGGAATAAACAATGTTTGGCCTTTACTTCAGTCCAACTCATAGACGAGTATATAGTCCCTTCCTTCAACACGTAACCAAAAAATTAAATTATCTTATTGGCTCACAAAAACTACGTATTGGTGACGTTGCTGACAAGGAGGGCCAAAAATACGTAATTCCTGTTTACCTCTGTCGCCATGACTACGACCCCTCTTGCGTTGTACCATAGCCCACTCGATCACGCGCGTCACGACGCAAGCTGCTCGCGCTATAGCTATAGAGCGCGGATCGAGTGGGCTATGGTTGTACAGATAAGCGTCTTCACAGGGGTTCAAAATGGAGCCGTCTAAATGCGAGGGTCCGGTAATTATTCGGGAATTGTTTTTAATAGCAATTAAGAAGGTAGTTAGTGAATTTGGTGCCGGTGTTTTGGATTTGGAGTACACCTGTAAGGGTGAAAAGTGTTCGCTAATTCTTTCTTAAGCCAATCATTTCTACTATCCTCATGATTTTGTAAACGAATTTGATGAAGTTAACCAAGGCTTAGTGAATGGTCAGGAGTTTTGTGAGCTTAGTGTTTGGTTAAAACCTGTTCGTGCTGTAATATCTATGAAGACTTTTGCTCAATTCTAACTCCCTTTTAATTTTCTTGGGTCTTCCCCGTTTTTTTTTCAGTTGCAAGCCCTATGTCTTGTGTAACTTCCATTTTTAAACAATTTTATTTCAAAAATTACAATCCGAGCCCATTCCAACTTGGCAGGCGAAGGGGCAGACGACGTTTATTTGACCCGGATATACATACAACGCCATAACAAAAATATGACCCGCCTCTTCTTTCATACCCCTCCGTCACGGGTAAGGGGGTCGTGGACTTGGACGCGCACTCGAATAACCCTGTTACCCATTCCGTCTTAAAAAAGTCTATCTATCCCTGTATTACAACGTCATTTATGATTTCATTGTGTATGGAAAGGTTAATACTAACTATTGTCGTACGGTACAGGATGTTTCTGATAAGTATGCCATAAATTAAAGGGGTGTCCTTGAGGTGAACCGTGAAACTGAATAGAAAGTGTCAAAGAACATGGAGTCTACAACATTTAATTATTGAAAATCGTGCTCCCGAATATTGACACCTAAAAGGAGGCAATATGTAGACACACATGAGGAGTAAGCCTCCAATACTGTTCAATCTAAGAACATTATTGAACCTTCACCTAACCGAAGTGTACTATTAAATGGGTAGAAGTGTGCTAAGGCTGGTAAAGTTAAGCTAATTACTCCACGAGCTTGACTATTTCCTTGTTTTAGCGGCCAATCAATGTTTGATCACCCATTTCTCCGTAAATAGAATAAATATTGCAGACCTTGACATTTGCGACTCGATTTGACCAAAAGTATTTATGGCAGACTTATCAGAAACACCTTGTAACATATTTTTAAACACTTTTTACTTAGAATTTAATGATTTTGAAAAACTAGATGGCTCTGTCTAGATACGCTGTCAGACAGAAGAATTCTCCCTCTTCTCCCCACGCCTTGCTTAGAACGTGTTTGACGAAAAGATGTTGGAGCTATGACCATCTACATAGAAGGACCATGGTATATAGCCCTTCTCATATACTTCTCCCCGTTTGGCATTTTTGGTGTTATTAAAATATCAAAATTGGCTTTTAAGGTCGGACAGGCCCTCTAACATCGCATCTAAGAGACGCGTTAAGAAGGAACTGTCGGGGAGGAAATAAGGGATTGTATTTCGGGTGGAAAGCCCGATTCAAGGCGAGGGCTTCTGGAAATGGAGAATCTAATAGGTTGAAATCCGAAACCCTTAGCCTTATTGTTCGAGACAGAAAGGCGAGAGGAAAGGAGACTAGTTATCTTGAAAATGCCAAGCTCATGAATGTCTGAAATTTTACCAAAAATATGGAATTGAATTGATTTGGTTCGACCATCAGTTGGCTTTGCCATGACGTATAACTACGTCACCAATGCACTAAAGCGAAACGATAGACTAAAGAAGTAGACGAATGTGACTGCAATCAAAAGCCCAAAACTACTTAAATTTGAATATGACTGCACTGTGTTGGACAGATCAGACGAACACCTATTTTGAGTAAAATTGTACAGGATATTTTTGATAAGTCTCTCATAAATTAAAAGGCGTGTGTTCTTAGGGTCAAAATGAGTAGAAATCTTTGAAGAATATGGGTCTACAACATTTCGTTACGGAGATGTGGTCTCCCGAATATTGCCCAATAAAACAATTATATATCCACACATGTGAAGTAATTAGCTTTACATTACCAGCATATGCGCACTATTACCAATTTAATAGTACACTTCTGCTAGATAATGATTCAATAACGTTACTTAGATTGAAGACTTTCAGGGGTCAATATTTGGGAGCACATATTTCCGTAACTAAATGTTGTAAACGGTAGACCCGTGTTATTTGACACTTTCCAATCAGTCTGACCTAAAAAGCACACCCTTTAATATATAGCAGACTTATCAGAAACACCATCTATTTGCCAACGGAAAAATAATCGCTATGATAAGTGTCAGACCTATGACACAGACTATGGCACTGAGTTTAAAGCTAGAAGTAGGTATGAGGATCCGATTACACGAGTTTTGCAGCGACATTATACTTAAAATAAGTGTTTGTCTGTATATACCATGATGGAGAGTGTTTAAAAAAATCGATTGGAATGATGTAACATTTATCCATTTGGGTAGTAACATAATTTGAGGGTAATTTGTAGTTTATGAAATAAGGTGAACTCCTAATGATATAAAGCATCAAAAAAAAACTAAAATGCATTTGTAATTTACCTGGTAAATGAAAGGTATAGTAAAAAACAGGTAGTTTTATTACGGTCTTTCATGAATTAACACGAATCGACTCTTATCTCCAGGGGATACACATAGTCTAAGATTAAAGTGAGAAATCAATGTTCTTGGACAACTTGTATTAATACTTGGTTTAGTGTTTATAGAGGAACAACGAATACGGGCCTCCGATCTAGAAAAGGATGGGGATTTACTAAATTTTGACAGCACGCAGTAACATTCAGTTTCGAGGAAGCGGATCTAGTTTCCCGCCATAAAATTTCCGCGAAAAATGGAATAAATAGGCTTATATAATTTGATCATAAGTTTATAAGATATTTTCCGTAAGTTTGACACTGGCTACTGTGAGCTGGTCGTGGAGTGACGTAAGTGAAACATTATAGAGATTCTCGTAAAGTGACGCCTGGTGAGACTAACTAATTAGGGTGGTATTTTGTTAAACAGGTGATTTTCTACAGATTGATATTTTTGATGAAATGTTAACATAGACACTGTAACGAATGGATCATTCAACCAAAGAATACGACCTATTTTGAGGATAAAGTGCATTGCACACGTTTCACATAGGCCTATTAAAACAAAACAGGTGAAAGTTAAACCAGCTCTCTTAGCTTTCTACCCCATTTTAGGTCGTCCTACTTCGAGTCATGGATACAATCACGAGAACTACGCCTAGGCCTATTTACTGTACCTGCGGTTTCAAGTATTTGCACGTAATGATGATGAAAGTGAATAATATATTATGCGGAAATGTGCTAAAAGACCAAGCCAGAAATATTTTTTTCTATAATTACGATGTTTTGAACCTAATAGGCCTAATCTATAGCCAGTGTTAAAAAAGTTCAGTGAGATTATTTGTAGGCCAAAAAATCACTCACGTGGAAATTTTCTCTATATCCGATTTACGTTTTTTTAACTCGAAATTAGAAAGTTGATCTTAAAACGGTAGGCATAATGTGTCGCGATCCGGCATTTTAAATAGTTCGGCGCTATATTTTGTGGGATGAGGTTGGACAGTGTTTTATGTCGCGTCTTAGATACTTACCGAGTAAGCCGGAATGGTTAGTTTCGGTGAGGAAAGGATGGCCTGTGGATTCGGAGTGATGTCCAACTTGGCCGCCTTCCTCGGTGTTTTGTCTGGTGCCGGCTGCGAAGAGTTTGCCCGCGCTGCAGCTGGATGAGCCTCGTCAGCCAGCTTTTATCCCGCTTTGACCATTTGTCCTAATATGGGCATTTCCGGGAGCGATGCACGATAGAGACGCGTCGGTTGCATATCCGCCTGCTGACACTCGGCCATAATAGATGCCAACTGCAGCGGGGTCTCCGCAAATAACTCTTCTTCCGGCGATTCCGTCATTTTTCTACACCTGCAATCAAAAGAAAAGAAATCCCATCATTATTGGGCGAATTGAAGGAAGAAAATATTTTACATGGTCAAGGTATGTGGTGGAGGCAAAAACGGATTTATGTAAGAAGAACGTTGAACGTAGTAAACTCCCTACCCATCCTCGACTCTTTGTATGTTTTCATGGGAGTGACTTAAAATTTCAATGCTTGCGCTCGCCATCTATCGGCCTTATGCTTATATATTTTTGACTTTAAATATAGATAATGCATAAGGCAAGTAAATAATAATAACTTAAAGTTGTACTACAATAATAATTTTAGTACAAAGAAAGAAAAACCAGATACTTAAATAAAATATTTAAAGAAACATCAATCATATATATTCTTAGCTTTAAAACTTAATTCCACTAAATCGGGAGTTATATCGCATTATAATTGTTGTCCACTTTGCTGTGGCACAATTTCGAAAAAAACAAAAAATATTTAACTTCGAAAATAGAGATTAGAATGACATTTTCGACCACTAGTAGTCTCTATATACAAAATTTGTGGGTGGAAGCAAAATATAAGCAGACGAAGTTTCTCAATAAAGTATGCGAGGATGGTACCAGAGGCTAAAGCTATGATCCGACGTTCTTTGTGCATAAATCCGTTTTTGGTGGAGGTCAATATCTTAAACTCTTAATAGAGAAATTAGTTTATTGCAAAAAGAGAAACCAACATGTCACTTCAATTTTTGTTGGCTTATTTCAACAAATACGGTCTTACATTCGTATTGAAAGCCAGATTTTAGATTAGAATACTAAACATCTTAAAAATTCTAGCATGCACACTACTCAAAAAAAAAATAATTTTTTATATATCTACGGGTTAAACCAATTGGACTTCTCTTTCTTAGAAATCCCATTATTTGTGAAGACCTGAAAAACAGAGAAATAACGCGTAGTGAAAACGTGTCGCGAATAGCTGAAATCCAATCTGAGATGACTTAAAATACTTGGAGTGGAAAGCCATATAGCCTAGTTCAGACTGGAAGTACGAATAGAAGGAGTTGAAATCGGTATGCTGGGTATTTTATAATTTCAAGTTCTTGGGGGCGAGGGGAAGAAAATTGAGGTCGCCCCTAGCGGGAGAGTCCCGAAATTTTTCTACTCGTAGATCATGTCATGGCTACGGTTTGAGCAGGGATAAGGGAGTTGAGATGGTTTGGAAATGATGATGGGCGACCTGCGGCACCGCATCTCTCCCAATGTACCTCGCGCACGCCCCTACCCTTCGGTAGGCGATTGCTAAGTGCTGCCGCGTAGCGCCATTTTATTTGTATGAGAGCTAGTTTCTATTTTTAAGATAGAGGGAGCGCTCTTTACAATTTCATCCAGTACGAGTGACGTGCGACCCTACCTAACCGCTGAGGATGCTGGGAGGACTACGGTGCCGTAGGTGGGGGTACACAGGCAACGCTATAGGTATGGGGGTTACCACTCCATTCTTCTCTCCTTCAAGGTTTGAGTCGAAAAAGTTTCAATATTGGCCGTGGCGTGGCGCTAGAGAGGCGCCGCCCTAAAAGAACCACCCGCCGTGCCTCCATTCCAGTCCATCTGTGTTTAATGGTTTTAGGTTTAACAAAGGGCAAAAATGTTTCGTTCTAAAGCAAAAAATTTTTGAATTCTTTCTTCAATTACTGTGGTTTTGGAAAGGGCGTGCAAGTCTTGGTCTTAGTACAAGAACAGTGGCAGAGAAGTCACGAGGCCTTAGTCTTGGGACTTCTACATGGCCCGTGAAGGCGCGAACGAAGAGGATACGTGCCAGTTTCTCAACGTGCCTCGTCCACTCCTTCTATTCGTACTCCCTGGCGAGAGAGGAAATAGTATCGAGAATATTTTGTTATAAAATGGTTTGCCCACGTTATTTTTTTTGAACCTTGGAAGTTTTCGGATTTCGTTTCGTGAGAAAACTCACTTAAGCCTGAATCAGGGTGCCCTCTCCATTGGAGTTTTATATACGCTCTCATCTTTTAACCCCTTTCCAGAGTGGCGATTTCCTCTCGAAAAGATGATCAGAGCTATATGTTATTTCTTTCGAAAGAATACAAGATAAGATTTGCCATAGTGCAAGAAACCACGCCCCCCTTGCGCCCGTGCTTTCACCACTCTTTCTAAATATAGTTGGATTTATTCGATATATTCACCAGGAGGTTGAGCTATTCGACCCCAATATCTTCTATCTTCATTCTTTTTTCATAATAGCGTTATTAATAAACGCCCAATTCAAAACAATACCGTATTTGAGTATTTTTTAAATTGATCCCTTAAACGTAGGCTGTTGTGACAAACACTGAAAAAATATAGAAATTTTACCTTTAGTCTTTTTATTGACAATACAAGTCTTAGGAAATATGGCCTTGGATTATTGAGTACCTCGTACTTAATATCCACTTCCCTAAAGACTAGTTTCAGCATCGTAGTTCAAGGGATTCCTTCCCATTGGACCGAAATTCTTTTCGGTCGATCAAAATTACGAAGTTCCCATTGAACCGAAACCCCACCATCTTGGACATAACCTAACATGACCCAACTACAGAAAAATTCACATTTCTTAATCAGCAGTATTGCATTCAAATAATTTTAATGGAATAAGTATACATAATGCCATATTGATTCGGAATCAAACATTCTGTATTCGAGTCAATGGGATTATTTCGAAATCACATTGATTCGAAATTCGGCATTCTGCGGTTTTGAAAATACCGCATTTCGGTTGAATGGGATTTCTTTGCAATAGGAATTCGATTCATTGGAAGGATACCGCTTAGGGGTTATGAAGATACAGTGACTATGGGTTTTTTTTACCAATATATATGTCTATAATTGATTCACATTTTTACGTAATTTCCCCATTCCCAAATACATATTTCATAAAACACAGACCCCATCTAAAAAAAAGCAGAATAACAAACGGATCATGTAAGGATAAAATTATCTGAATATAAAATGATTGATCCGAATAACTTCATCAAATTAAAAAATTAGGTCACATTTTGAGCATCCAATCCAACACTTTTTGATATTACCGAGTGTTATTTGCCAAAAATTCGATAGCATATTTCAAATGATAAAGTCATTCAGTAAATTAAATCTTTAATTGATGCTCTCACTCTAATAATCGAACGAAGAGAAGAAATTGAGGAGGAAAAAGCAAATTTGAACCGCGCTGCTCTTAAGCAAATGGATCGGTTTCCTCTTCATTATTTTTGTTTGAATCTCAAATTTCTAAAAATCCGATCGGGAAAAACGAGAGCGTGAATGAGACGAGGGGTCACAGTTTAATGAGCGAAGACATTAAGGCGAGACGCGACGAAAGATCCTTAATACGTTTCAAATTATACTCTTCCCCACTCAAAAGAACTTAAGAGTAAGAGTTAAAGCCCTAGGCAAGAATATTTCAAGAAATGGTTCAGAAACTCTAATTTCAAAGCATATGGCAGGATTATTGAAGAATGCGCGTAGCTGATGTTGAATGATGACGTGAACAAGAGAAAAGGGAATTGAAATTTAGCCAGTTAAAGAATTATTCTTATACATTGTTTTAATTCAAATTACACATTAATCCGCCGATCTTGTGAGAAATTGAAATGGTTTTTGGTTAGTGCATGAAACTGTCTTTTCTGTAAATTATATCTTAAATTTATCCGATCTTGTACAACATATTAGTGAAGAAACCAAAAAAATAGTAATTTCAATTGATTCGACTATTGCTTGTCATACCTCGGTTATAATAAAACTCACAGCGGAGTTGTACAGTTTTGGTTTAAATTGACCGTCATCTTGTATGCTTGCGACATTGACAGAAATGCATACAGCTAATAATGGGAATCATTGTGTATAGCCATTTTCTCAACGTGGGAAGAACTAGACTAATCATAATGTATGACGAATTTTACTTAATTGTTGAATAATTCATCTCGCTGCGGCTTGATTTAACTTAGCGCGCACCCTACCTCGCGTTATTACCAATCACTGAAATCATTGTTAGAAAGACGTCAGAATAATGAGGCGTGGCTTCAAGGATATTACTCAAGCCCGGCCCACAAAACCCGTATAGAAATTAAAGTGTGGGATATTGGGGCGCAATGATTAATATTAGTTGTATGTATTTCTGGGATCGTATTTTCAATTAATACAGTTCTTAACAAAGAGTAACCCTTCCATAAGGTTAAATGGACGATTATTCTTACGATATAAGTTATTTTTCTGCGCGTGGTATATAAGCTAAAGATTGTCAAACCATTTAAGTCAAATATCTATGAAGTAGGATGGTAAATTGTGCCGGGGACTTGTGAAGCGCTACAAGATCTATACGATCCCAATTAAAGAGTGTCTCATCCTTTGAATTCCCCCGCTTTGCACCCCGCTACGTCATCTGTCTTTGATGACTTGACCCCGAACTGGAACGGCATGAGAGGGTAAACCATTTAGAACCCCAGTCAACCACCATCCATTGTCTTTTAGTTTTATCCATTTATTCTTGTATACTTATAAGGCTTTTGTTTAATGACCCACAATTTATACAGGGTGTTCATTATTAGTGTGGTTATGACCATAGTAGTAAAGTTAACTTTCAATTTCTTATGTGAGAAAGAAATTGATCGAAAAACGTAATCCATAAGATATGTTCCATAAGTTTGTCACTAGTTATCGAGAGCTTGTCATGAAGTGACGTAGATGAAACGTCATAGATTCTAGTAAAGAGACGCCTGGTGAGGTGCTGTCAAAGGCTTAGTACAGACTAAATAGGAAAGTGGACTGCAAAACCGAGTGTAGTCAATTCTCGCTTTTCGTTCTGGAACTATCTCTCAGTAAGTCTCTAGCTTTACGAAGTATAGGAAGTGTAATACTTACGGAACATATCATATAAACTTATGGATTAAATAATATCAAGGGAAAAATTTTAAAGTTTTTAATATCGGAAAGGTAAATTAGAGATTTCAAATTTTTAGTTTTAGTTACAGAAAAAATCTTAGCGCTGTATATATTTCTCGAACGTTCAGTCTTGAGTAAGTTCTATTTAGAGTCACACCCTGTATCGTTCTGCTTTTAATCTTATTCGATTTCGATGCATCGTTGAAAATTTGGCGAGATCGCTGTTGGAATCAACTGTTAATCCTTATTGGAAAGCTGTTCAGGTCCCACTCGTGAAAGTAAAATCAACAAGGCTATTACTTATTAGCAATTCCGTTCGTACGCCGAACTCGTATATGCCTAACATGGCGAAACTAACGTCTAACGGCGGAATAGCCCAAG
Source organism: Phalangium opilio (assembly GCF_054372755.1). Taxonomy (NCBI): domain Eukaryota; kingdom Metazoa; phylum Arthropoda; class Arachnida; order Opiliones; family Phalangiidae; genus Phalangium; species Phalangium opilio. Next base: position 7,286,288 of record NW_028324226.1, read on the forward strand.
TGGAATCAATGGTTAGGCATAAACGCAAGCTGCAACAGATATTTCCAAAATTCTCACCTGAGCCAATTATTTGAGAATGTAGGATGGAAGGGGGTATAGCGTCTTTAATTAGCTGAGAAAACTTGAAACGGGGGCCGCTAATATCTACCGCCTACGAACTATTTCAATACCTGACTGACAAACGTTGATTAATCGAAAGTTAAATTGCCTCCCAAGATTTCAGCAATTTCAAGTATGAAGTTAGCTCTGGGAAAGGGCGTTAAGAAATTAGCAATGTCTTTTATATTTTAATCTTTGCCCACATCTTAAGCTCGTAATTTTACTTAGTTTTCGAAATACTCCTTATTTTTCTAAATCGCAAACTGAACTATTCATGCCATTGTATCGACTGCCACTTAAAAGGTGTTTCTGATAAGTCTACCATAAATTATCATGGATTTTATTTTGGGTAATTTTGTTTCGACTGTTTTCGAGGTTATGATTTGAGTATTTTACGGATGACCCCTTAAATTTAATTTAAAAAAAATGAAAGACAATGCTAATTTAATTTAGTGGTCATCCCTAAAACACTAAAATCATAACTCGAAAACAGTGGCCGGGATGGCTAAATGTCACAGAACATTTTCGACTCAAAGTCGCCTAAAATAAAACCCCCCTTATTTTGTGGCAAACTTATCAAAAACACTGTGTATATTTTTTGGTGTACGCTCTGCTTTTGTTACAATGCTGTAAATCTCAAAGTATTTCGACCAAATCAACAACAGTAATCGAACATAAAGCTGGTCAAACGTAGTATAAGTTGTTGGTATATAACTTTCAGGTAATGTACTTTTGAAAATTGGAAAATGAGGAGACAGCAGCAACGCGATCCGCGTTGAATTAATAAAGGTTAATGTTGGGAACAAAATTAGATTTTAAAAGTTTAATTTATCGAGAATTAAAGCTCGTTTAATTTAAACGAGACGGATCAGTCCACTAACATACCTCCCCACCTCCCTCTTGCGCTTCTCCGCGTATTGTTTGATGTATCTCTTCTATCCTATTTAATATTAATGCAGGTGGGTGTGAATGAACTGGAATGAAAGCAATTAAGGACAACTAATTGTTTGGTCAACAATTACAATATTCAGAGGAGTGACATGTTTTGTTGATTAAATACGGAATAATAAATAAGACGTTAGTGTTAGCGAAAGTGAATCAAGTAATATAGTATAAGGAACTCGTCATCTCATTTCAACTTGCATCCGTGACCGTATCTTTTGAACTGGAGCTGCATGAATGGCCAGAATCGATTAAGAAAAGGGAGATAACTCGACAATCGCAAATCCGTTGCCGAACTCAAGAGCTCCCTGTACGACCTCAGACCACCTAACCCATGGACAGGCAACTGAATAGGGAGCTAGGTTTGCTTAGAGCAACGCCTGACACTAGCGCTGGTGGTGGCGGATGTTGGAATTTTTTCACCAAACCCTAGTAAAATTCACGCCATTTTGTTTATTGAGAGGTAGAGGTCTCACTAAGTTATAAAAGTGAGTTGAATTTCATATATTTATTTTAGCCTCTTTCTCATTAAAGATTCATAAACGATCTACGAAGTTAGTTTTTGTAAATATCACTCTGGTGTTGTTTATAAAGTTTGTTTAACATTAAGCCTTGGCTAAAAAATATCCCGAACCATTACAAACGAATTTTTCTTTACGGGACATTTGGCGATAAATTGTGGTCGGTAGACGCGCGAGGGCGCGTGCTACGCATTACCATTTGTTAACGCGGGTTTAGCATGATTTGCCTGTCCGTGGGTTAGATGGTCTGAGGTACGACTTACTTGTAATAATTTTAGGACTTATAAAAATGACGCGTACTGTCAAAATATACTGTGTATACACTCTGAACGACTGGTGCCTCAATACCCTCGTTTATTGGCCTGGTATCCCCGCTTAGTAACCAGTGTAGAGTTTCTTACACATTGTTGAATTAACTGTTAATATTTTTAGTGAGCTTGAAAATTGTTAACATCTCAACTGTGGAATATTCATAACGTATCTAATTGTTTTTCAAAAACCTTTATTTCTCTGAATTAATAACTAACTTCTAAGTTTTGTAGGTAAGAATTATGTTTTCACAAAGGGAATTTAGCAGTTTGGATTACAGCAAGAATAAATCAATGCGAATATTCGGAAAATGTAGTTCAGTATTTATAGGTTGTTACGCATTCGTTTAATTAAGGATGAAGTTCTAATGGGCTAATCGCGATAATGATAATTAGAAAGGGAAACGTTGTATTCCAATTTACAAACAAATATCCTCATCTAGACCCTGACTAGTTTTATCTGCTTTGCTTTTTGCAGTTCGTAATCCGATCCCCACTTTCAATCAGCGTGTCTGACCCTTCCCTACACAAGCACAGGGAGAAATGCTAAGCCTTGTCTTTACCACCTCCCCCCCCCTGTGTCCAACTTCAAATCCTTTTGTAGCCTTCACTCGGTTCTCTCTTCTGGTGGCCGACATTAGATGTTGTTCGCCTCTAGGGTGCTATCAGAAATATACGAACTCAAGGCTTTCAAAAAGTAATACTCATTTTCTTCATTGGATACAAGAACAATGCAACTCTTTGTTCAGTTTTTACCTCTCCGTGTGACGTAGTCCAGGAGAGGTTCTGTAACGGCCGTGTCTGTGTGTCTGTCTGTGTGTCTGTGTGTCTGTCTGTTGTTACACCCACGTGACCGCGTTCGCAGTTTGCGTATCGGAGCAAACGTTTTCGCCATTTCCGAACTGCTTTCACAGTCACGGAAATGGCTCCTCTACTTGAGTTCTCACACCACCATCTTCTGGTCTTTATCCATCCCACACGGACACTAGTCTGTTCTTACTGGCTTCTAATCACCACCATCTTCTGTTCTTTGTCAATCCCACATTGACACCCGTCTGCACTTACACTGCCTTCTAACACCACCATCCACTGGTCTACCGTCTATTCCACATAGACACCAATCTGTATCATTGGCTTCTACTCCATTATCATCGTTTGGTTTTAGGATATACGCGGCGATCAGCTAGGGTTACGAGAAACGTCTAGCCGCTCCCTAAGGTAGGATCGCTACCAAAGGTTTTCGCATTTGCGGTTTTTCCTTACTATTATAGTGGAAACGAATCGTATATATACCCCAAAATCTGAAGAAAGCGGGAAGAGGGGTACCCTTCACTTTAAACGTCAATATTAGCAACGTTTGAGAAGATAATAGGTATAACTTTATTTTAAACGATTTAACTATTATTAATGTTAATTATTGAAGATTAAAATAATTAAAAATAATTATATTTATTTAAATATTAAAGATAAACCTCTCGTGCAAAGAGAGAGATTATCATTGCCTCCTATATCTACCAAGGCCCGTGCATGCGATATATTTCCTTCATTGCCTCCTATATCTATCAAGGCCCGTGCATTGTGATATATTTCATTCATTGCATAAACATAAGCGAGATTGTTTTGGGAAAAAAATACTGCTTCCACTAATGGGTTTATACTCCTTGTTACTGTTGTATAGAGTAATCACGAGAAAAGCTTTAAAAATTAAGAGAGGACAGACCTTTTTTATCCTCATTCAAAAATATTTTTTGGTGCCAAGATTGCTTTAAAAAATCCAAACGGTTAGGCATTGGTAAAAAAGACAAATGATATTTTTCAAATCTAATGAGATAACGCCCACCTAGTTGAAAATTGCCGTTTTTTATCCGCGGGAGCCATTCTTAATGAGAATTTCGATGCTAGTAGGTTGTCAATTAAACTACCGGTATATTATTGTTGTTGGAAATTGGATATTAAGTCAAATTAAGTGGTTGTAAAGAGCCAGCAGGTTTTTGCCACTTCTTTTTGTGAGTATTTGACTTTTATATGTAAAATGGAGGAAGATAATGTTGAGAGTAAGTATGAAATGCGGAAGCGCAAAGCGCGGGAAAGGATGAGGGCAAAAAGGTCGACGTTTTCATTGGATACTTAAGGTTATATAATCTTCTCGACACGGAGAGGTAATATTTTGGTTTTCCCGACTTGTTCTTGTTCTAAAAATGAAGAACAAATTACTTAGAAGTGTATTAAGCATTTGGTGGCTTTGGTTTAATATATTTTAGGTATTGTAAAGTAAGAGGTACGATTTTGTTGTTTATTCAATCGGGTATCCCTATATATAAAAGGGAAGAGGACAAAATCATTGCAATTCTATCCCTACAAAACCACTCTCTGTCCATTCACCCTGGAAGTCTGCGAGAGGCCAGACACTTCCAAAATAAAGGAGGTACTAGATTTTCCATTCTGGATCCTGAATTACTTATTAAGGTGATATTATACGTCCTTTTTTCTGCTTTCCCGATAAACACCAAAATTTCCGAATGCTGCAAAATTTTCAGAAATTTCCAAAAATCCTATTGTTTCCAAGAAAGTTGTTGACAAGAAACTTTCATTATTTGGAAAAAATCAAGTTTAATATATTTGATTTTCTAGAATGAGTTTGAGGAAAATGTATTTAATTTCTTACACTGATGTCGTGAATTATTTGCCTCATTTGTACAACATGCATTACACCTTGGTTTCGTGAACTATTTCCTCATTTGTACAACATGCATTACACCTTGGTTTCGTGCGACACTACAGCCTGATTTCGTCAATTATTTACCTCATTTTGTGCAACACTACAGCCTGATTCCGTCAATTATTTACCTCATTTTGTGCAACACTACAGCCTGATTCCGTCAATTATTTACCTCATTTTGTGCAACACTACAGCCTGATTTCGTGAACTATTTACCTCATTTTGTACAACACTACAGCCTGATTTCGCGAACTATTTACCTCATTTTGTCACTACAGCCTGATTTCGCGAACTATTTACCTCATTTTGTACAACACTACAGCCTGATTTCGCGAACTATTTACCTCATTTTGTACAACACTACAGCCTGATTTCGCGAACTATTTACCTCATTTTGTACAACACTACAGCCTGATTTCGTGAACTATTTACCTCATTTTGTACAACACTACAGCCTGATTTCGTGAACTATTTACCTCATTTTGTACAACACTACAGCCTGACTATTTACCTCATTTTGTACAACACTACAGCCTGATTTCGTGAACTATTTACCTCATTTTGTACAACACTACAGCCTGATTTCGTGAACTATTTACCTCATTTTGTACAACACTACAGCCTGATTTCGTGAACTATTTACTTCATTTTGTACAACACTACAGCCTGATTTCGTGAACTATTTACCTGATTGTGTACAACACTAAAGCCTGATTTCGTGAACTATTTACCTGATTGTGTACAACACTAAAGCCTGATTTCGTGAACTATTTATTTCATTTTGTACAACACTACAGCCTGATTTCGTGAACTATTTACCTGATTGTGTACAACACTACAGCCTGATTTCGTGAACTATTTACCTGATTGTGTACAACACTAAAGCCTGATTTCGTGAATTATTTACTTCATGTTTGCAACACTTCGATCTGATTTCGCAAGTATCAAGCCTCTCGGCATTTCCGATCTCAGGGCGTCTAGGATCTAGGGAAGGCTAATTAAAATGTCACGGAAATCTCTCTATTTGCCCTATTCGAGCGAGGAACGAAATGAGAGAAACCCGATGGGATGAGAAAGAGGAAGGAGGAGTAAAGGAGGCAAGAACCCGCGGGAGAAAATAAGCGACAAAGATCGACAGCAATCGAAATTAGCTCTTCTGGCTTCTATCCTTAATATAGTGAAAAGAGTCGGCCATGCACCCTCGCCTTCCAGCCCTTGTTGTTCGATAAAGATCACCTTTGTGTCGAGCTCCTATTTTTTTCCCGCGTTTGTTGACTGTCTGTATTTACATTTTAGCCTTATCTATCTTTTGTAGGATGTATGTAGAGATGTGAGGCGGTAACGTACCTTCCGTAAAATTACGAAATAACGCCGTAAATTAAGGGTAATTTGACAAAAACAGTGGTAAATTACCGGCAATTTGCCGCTGTTTTTGTTAAATTACCGGTAATTTTAACAAAAATCACCGTGAATTACAAAAATAGCCGGTAATTTAACAAAAATAGCGGTAAATTAGCGGTAATTTAACAAAAATAGCGGTAAATTAGCGGTAATTTAACAAAAATAGCGGTAAATTAGCGGTAATTTAACAAAAATGGCGGTAAATTAGTGGTAATTTAACAAAAATGGCGGTAATTTAACAAATAAAACCGTAAAATACCGATTTCATCATGCCGCATACCTTTAAATTACCGTTGTAAATGACCAGTTTCCAAATTTTGGCGCTCAGAAGCAGAACCTTTTTGAGTAAAACTAAATATACTAGACTGCCAGAGGCTGTAAGAATTATCAGAAGGGGATAATAGAAGAAGGATGACACTCTGTATCCTCTTAATACTTCAGTTATGTAACGTCATACATCCCAGGCTCACCCTTTAAGTTTGCTTTCCCGCTCATCAAACTACAAATGGGCATCGCACCGTAAGGTGAATTCTGTAATTGTTTGGCATTAAATCTCCAGCAATCATCCCACAAACCTCGTCTTGACGTGGGACAAAAATGACAAGCGCGTCTTGCCAAATATTTAAACGCTAATAGAGTAATGATGAGGGAACTATTTATCGCGTATGTGATTCGGTTTAGTAACCTTGCTCTAAATGTTCCGATGTTGGGAAGAATGACGTTACATTTACCCTGCTTTGTGGTACACTTCTCTCGAAGAGAAGTATTATATACTTCTGGAATTATCCACTTTACTTTGGGATTCTGTTTTACCTCAATTTCCATTCATTCGCTCTTTGCAAAGCAGCAAAGCTCACAAGTTAACGTTTTGTTTTTCCTAAAATTTAAATAGGTAATTTACCGGTATTTCATGGGCAATTTCGCGTCTCTAGATGTGTGAATAGCTGTTTCCTAAAATTGGTTCTCAGCTTGTGTACTGCTTATTTTGATGTCACAAAGACTGAGTTTGGCTTCGTAAGCCAAAGAGACAGGCTCATCAGTTACTCCATCTTTTACAACGTTTATTTTTGTCACGAAGCCTTAGCGTTAAGTTAATCAATTCCTAGGTATCGAAGTCCAAGGCAGAAGTTTCTGTTTTTGACTATTTGTTGTTTTAGAATAGTTTAGAACCTTTTACACAAATTACAGAATTAATCGCGCTCCCTAAACCGCGAATAAAGTTTTAAATTTATTCTAAAAGCAGACTTCTTAGCAGATGAACCCTAACTTTACCAAGTTGAGGGGGTATTCGCGGTCCACAAAGGGTTTAAAATAATGTTGACGCGTGGCGAAGATAATCAATAGAGCGTATTGCACACGCAACACGGTTATAAGTTAAAATGCATTCCAATTCCACCTGCAGTTTTTAGTTTAAACGTATACACGCAATTGCAAATAACCTTATTGACAGTTTTGTCCTCTCCATTTCTGGATGGATTACCTAACTCGCAAATCCTTTTTCGTTATTTAAACGAAAGCTGCGTAAAGTCTAAGCGTTGTTCTTGTTTAAAGAAGTCGGTCCAAGCCCCCGCGCTAACCATTATGCAAAGTAGCGGCGCAAACATACTAATTCGTTGTTCGTCGAGGTGTGCCTAAAGGGGGATGATGAGGATTTTTGGCTTCATCCGATGAAAACGCGAAAAAGGAGGGGAAGTGCCCGCACTGTTATCCCATTTTACATGAACGCGTTTAATTCATCCTTGATTCTTGAAGGACGAATAACGCGAGAATTTTCCAAGTAATCGACCTGCCAATAAGCTATTTTAGGAGTAATTCCTCTGAATGTACACCCTATTAATAGTTAGCTGTTGAAAAGCTGTCATAGAAGTGTTTCCCCTCATCTTTACAAAGAAAATAGGCTGTTTTGAAATCTGTTTCCAGTTTTCCACTGCCAGTAAGCTATCTTAGAAGCGTTTCGCCTCTGAATGCACACCCTACTAGTTAGCTGTTAAAACGCTGCCATAGAAGCGTTCCTTTTAAGTTTTACAAAGAAGATAAGCTGTTTTAGAATCTGTTTCTACTGCCAGTAAGCTATTTTAGAAGCGTCCCCCCTCAGTTTTACAAAGAAGATAAGCTGGTTTAGAATCTGTTTCTACTTCCAGTAAGCTATTTTAGAAGCGTTTCTCCTCAGTTTTACAAAGAGGATAAGCTGTTTTGGAATCTGTTTCTACTGCCAGTAAGCTATTTTAGAAGCGTTTCCCCTCAGTTTTACAAAGAAGATAAGCTGTTTTGGAATCTGTTTCTACTGCCAGTAAGCTATTTTAGAAGCGTTTCCCCTCAGTTTTACAAAGAAGATAAGCTGTTTTGGAATCTGTTTCTACTACCAGTAAGCTATTTTAGAAGCGTTTCCCCTCAGTTTTACAAAGAAGATAAGCTGTTTTGGAATCTGTTTCTACTGCCAGTAAGCTATTTTAGAAGCGTTTCCCCTCAGTTTTACAAAGAAGATAAGCTGTTTTGGAATCTGTTTCTACTGCCAGTAAGCTATTTTAGAAGCGTTTCCCCTCAGTTTTACAAAGAAGATAAGCTGTTTTGGAATCTGTTTCTACTGCCAGTAGGCTATTTTAGAAGCATTTCCACTCAACTTCACAATGAAAATAAGCTGTTTGGAATCTGGAGCCTCCATTATCAGTAAGCTATTCCCATAAAAATTCTGATGGTAGTTAAACTAATTTCTTTTGAAAAGTTTCCACTGCTAATAAGCGGTTTTACAATAACATTTCACTATTATAAGTGTTATTACGTCCTATCGATAAAAATTCCATTTCTAATACTTAAAGCCGTATAGACAGTATGTTGTACAATTCGAAGTTAAATATACTTGTAGGAAATGAATAAATTCTTGGTTTTCCGCAATAGGGAGAAGTCTATGCTTAAATATATATTGGGAAAGGAGATGAAAAATTTAATCTAAACATGGGAGCCCGAAGTCATTTCCATAATTAGTAAGCCACGGGAAAATCCACAACCCTATACTTATAATGAATTTTTTAAAGGTATGAGTACATCACCGCCAGCCTAGCAACGTTTTTCATCGTCCAATATAAACGTTGGCTATACTTACAGTGCATGTGTTTCAGCTTTGCAATATTGGTTTTTATAGGGAAAGAAACATAGTTTATACCGAGGTAGACGATACTTCAAAGGGTGCAACAGAATTATAAAATAAATTATTAATATAAATTGCTGGAAGAAAACTTTTTTAGCTTTTGATCTTCGTTTTTATTAATAATTATAACGCTTGTAGGTATTGGATGGTGTGTGTGTGTGTGTGTGTTTGTTTGTGTTTGGGAAGTTGCATACACGAATAACAAGTTCGGTGAGGAATTGGTTTTAAGAAAATATCCACTTTCAGCTCCGAGCTCTTATTGGGAATTAAAGAAAGATCCGGTACAATTACGGCTTTCACTAAAGCTTACTACAGGTTAGTGCGTTTTGAAACGTATTCGTTTGAAAGATCGCGCCAAAACTTGAATTGCGGAGATAGCGACATCTGGCGACGCTATTCACACTAAAAAGCATTAGTAACTTTTTAAAACGCGCTATTCCATAGTAAGCTTAAGGCTTTTGTGGTGTTGCTAAGTTCTTGGATTGACTCGTATATCCACCACTGCCGGTTCTAATAAAAAAATAGGATCAAGAATTACACCGCGACAACTTTTCCAGTTATTAACTGAAGACTATAGTTAGGCATTGAATTGGTGAACAGCTATGAGCTAGATTGGAACCTATATCTTGGGAATGGCCGACCGATTTCCTGTTCTAACTTCTAACTGCAATTCCTCAATATTTCACGATGTTTCTGTTATGTTCATATGAATTTCGAAATTTCATCTATATTGGGTTGTATTTGTTTATGCTAACACACGTAGATCTATAATGAATAGTTTTGTTTCTTGTTACTTATAAACTGTATAATTATGTCTATGCTGTATGAGAAAAAGGGTTGATAATCAACGCCCAGCCCAAACGGTTTTCCCTTGGATGCTGAAATTTCGCAGGGACATTATTCTTACTTATAGGTTGAGTTCGAATTAGTTGCTGTATTTTAATCTGAGTAGCAAATGGAGTTAAGAATTATACTCAAAATATGTACGATATTTTCCTGTACTGTCCATTCCAAACCAGTTTCAGCATCGTAGGTCAAGGAGTTCCGATGCTACAGTAATCAATGTATTTCACAAATACATGTATATACAGATTAAAAATTCCATAAATTATTCCCTCTCATTATAAACTGTATTGTAAGAGTTTGACAGTCGCCTGCTACATGATCAGAAAACACTTTGCGTGAGTTATAAATTCTGACCTTGTTTTAGGCGTTTTCAATTACGATAAGATAGTATAAATAACATCTGCCTAAATATTATCATAAACCAATCATATCTCCTTAAGTGTAGTCGAAAGGATATTTTCTATGAGTAGATATATTTTTTGAAGGATAGATGGAGATGAGCTTCTCGTAGTGCAGTGTATCCTTGGAGGCAGGGTGGTTGAGATGGTGGGATGAAAAACGGTCAGTTTCGACGGGGCCTGTACCTTCTAGGAGTCGGGGGCACGTGTAGGGCTGTCTTGAAGGAGGCCCCCGATTTGGTAAATTTTTCCGGCGCCCACAATCTCTCGACGAGGTACATGGTCTATAGCACTAACACGAGAAGGCGCTTCCCATACATGTATGCCGTAACTTTTACCCATAGTACAATTAGTACCCCGGCTTTAGGTTGCCAACTAGTTATAGGAACAAGAACTACTTAGTAAATTATGTCCACCAAAAAGTGACTGCCCTTACTTATCTTGAAAAGCATGCTGGAATTTTTAAACAGCTACGCTACTCCAGAATCAACTCCCTCCTCCAAGCACAAATCACCGTCTACTGTGATATCTACCTCTACCCAATACCCGAAAAGATGAAGTAATAGCGTTTTCCTTTGGGTCCTCGCGGAGCGCTCCCAAGGAGCAATAAAAATGGTAGTAGTAGTTTCCAGCTTCGTTAAAGACTGTTTTTGAAGAATAGGATCTCCTAGTTTTATTCCTCCATGGGAGCGCTCCGCGAGGACCCAAAGGAAAACGCTATAAGCTGCCCCTAGTCTATTCCTATTTGGAGAAGATACGTTTAAACGAATATGTCGCCGATAATGCATGCTCTCTCGACAGACCCATACTTACGCAATTAAGGTTATGATATTATTAATGAAATCTGAAAACCATTACCAAGAAAATCCGATGATACCCCTAAATTTTGTAAAGGTAAGATCCAAAATACCACAATACTACTATACCTCAAACCATTGATAGTAACCTGGTGGAAAAAACGTTAATGACGTCCTTTCCTGTTATCTCTTGCACTTTTCCTATATTAGCTCTATATTCTCGAATAAACGATAGAAGATAAAAGTCATAAACCCCTACAAAAAGCTAATAGGCCAAAAAATAAAACCAGGTCGCATTCTATACGCTAAATGTTGTAGTAGCTTCTTCCTAAAGCCATTTTTAACGAGGGTGTTTTACTACTGTTTGCGAGCATATGTTTCCGTTTTACAATTTTTTTTTTTCAAATTATTTTTCTGGATGTGGTAATGATAGTGTAATATACAGTTCTGTGCCAAGAAACAAAATACTCTGTTGGGGGCCTGCTCTTGAAAATTCGAAAAGGATATTTTGCCAGAAAAAATTCAATAAACGTTAGAAGTTGCAACACGATTTCAAAGTTGGAATAAACAAGTTGGGAAACCAAAATATACCTCTCCGAGTCGAGACGAATTTACTTTCCAAACACAGGTCCACCATGGACGAACCAATACTGAAGGACGGATGGCAGAGAGAGAAAGTCGAAAAATACTTGTTAATTCGCCTTCTAGCGGCAGATAGTAGCAAACCGGATAGTGGGGGAATCAACGTTCTAACGAGGGAAGCAGCTAAAGTCTTATTTTGTCTAGATGGCGCTAGCTTTTTCCGGGATTTGACTCCGCATTTTCATAACCCCCTCCATTTTGGGGCTGAAAAGTGGGAAGTAAGCTTTACATTGGTTGTTTAGTCGCTTAGTAATGGGGGCAGTAATGGGCTGCCATTGGTTCTTCAGTGTAACTTCGTCCATGGGTCCACCAGCCAATGAGAAAAACCGGAAATACGTAGCTCAAATTGGCGGGATATTGCGAAGGTCATTTGTAAAGGTTTGATCGTTTAACATTTCCGTGTGTATTCTTATAATTCTAATGAGGACCTAATATGTATCACTTAAGTGTGTAATTAACTTTCGGCTCACTCTGAACCGTTAACACCTCTTGTAAGAGGACACGAATCAAGGTCAATTCTGGTTTAAATCTAGGGTATCTTATTTCATAGACCCAATCGCTTCAACACTTATTGAGAGGCGAAGTATTAAAATCCATATAATGCAGTGAAGTTAAAAGTTGCGTTCACACTATATATAAATGTAGTAAAGCTGAATTAAAAAGTAAACACCAAATATTAAAATCCATATAATGCAGTGAAGTTAAAAGTTGCGTTTACACTATATATAAATGTAGTAAAGCTGAATTAAAAAGTAAACACCAAATTTGAAATGTTAATATCAAAAGATGTTCTTGGAATATTGAGATGAAACAGAGCTTTATAGCTACACAACTACTAAAAGAATCGTAATGCCGAAAATTATTTAAAATATTTCCATTTAATATACTGCAAAAAGGAAATGTTATCGTTTTGTAAGAGATCTTATCATCCTACTCGCTTTATATTAACTTTGATATGCGTGTTTCGATTCAGATGCAATCTTCATTACTCGTTCTATGTAAACTCTCACTTGTGTCACTTCAAAGAAATAAGTTTATCTTAAATAATTAATTAAATATAAATGATATTAATTATTTTAATCGCCAGTAAATAACTTTAAAAATAGTTAAATCGTTTAAAATAAAGTTGTTCCTATTATCTTTCGAAACTTTGCTAATATTGACGTTTAAAGTGAAGGGTACCCCTCTTGCCCGCTTTCTTCAAATTTTGGGGTATATATACGATTCTTTTCCAGTATAATAATAGATAAAAACGCATTCGCGTGAACCGATGGTGGAAGCCCTGCCATTGGGAGGCTAGACGTTTCTCGTAACCCTAGCCGATCGCCGCGTATATCTTGAAACCAAATTATGACGAAGGAAAAGAAGCCAGAATGTACTGACTGGCGTCCATGTGGAATGGACAAAGACCTGAAGATGGTGGTGCATAGAAGCTGGTGTCAATGTGGAATTGACGAAGAATAGAAGATGGTGGCGCATAGAAGCTGGTGTTAAGGTGCAATTGATGAAGAACAGAAGATGGTGGCGCATAGAAGCTGGTGTCAAGGTGCAATTGACGAAGAACAGAAGATGGTGGCGCATAGAAGCTGGTGTCAAGGTGCAATTGACGAAGAACAGAAGATGGTGGCGCATAGAAGCTGGTGTCAAGGTGCAATTGACGAAGAACAGAAGATGGTGGCGCATAGAAGCTGGTGTCAAGGTGAAATTGACGAAGAACAGAAGATGGTGGTGCTTGGAAGCCAGAAAGTACAAACTAGTGTCCATGTGGAGTAGAATAGCCAGCGGAGACAAACACAATTTTCCAAATTTCCGTGAACTGTCAATGCAGTCCGGAAATTGGGAACACGTTTGCTCCGATACGCAAACTGCGAACGCGGTCACGTGGGGTGTGACAGACAGACAGACACACACAGACAGACAGGCACACCCACACGTCCAGTGTAATACCTCTCCGTGACATACGTCACTCGGAGAGGTAAAAAACCTTCGCCATGCTGTATATAGTCGAAATTGGGGACAGAAAACCGGAATACATAGTTTCTTCTAATTTAAATCTTTATGAGGTCATAGACCCCAAACTAATATCTGATTGAAGGTTAGGGGAATGGTTTAAAACTTTGCTCCTCCTTCCTCGTGTTTCATTGGCTATTCAACCGTCGATCCTTAGTTTACTAGTTCAGAACACGGTAAGAGAAATTGTTTACATTAGGGTTCGGCGTTCATTGGTCGCGGAAGTTGCAACATCAATATCGCGTGGTTTCTAAGTTCAAATACCTTATGCATGACGTCAGGGGTGACGCTTTTATAACCTCCTCCCCTTTAATTCAAGTAGAGAGGCCCTGTCAAAGATTCCAAGTAGAACAAATGTATTCCTGCAAAAAAATATAAAGTCTCCTAAAGGCATAGTTCCTTGCAAATGACGTTTAACGATTATAAAAATTTCAAGTTTCAGCTTTAAAAGATCATTTCGCAAATAAAGAAAACGTTGTCAAGTTCTATATCCAGTTGGAAAATATTTTGGGTATCTCCTCTCTTAATTTCTTGATTAAAGGACTTTGCATTATTTTTATTCAGTTTCCACAAATACATTGTATGAACGACGTTGCTTATAAAATATTAAATTTAAAGACAAATATGCGTGGACTGTGGATAGATTTTGATGTATTTTAGTTAAGAGCAATTATAAAACCACCATAATCAAATATAGCAAAATGTCCCACCACTATTACACTATCGAATTTCCGAAGACAGACCAGCAGTTCGGTCGATATAAATTTTTAATTCTCTTTGTGAAATTTAATTCCTTTTTTATATTATTCTCTCGTAGCTGTGTCCTTTTATTATAGTTGTTAATTTTTAAAACCTTAAGAAACAAAGCGATCAGCCTTGTTCGCAATTAAATTTCAGTGCGAATAAAAAGTGACGCCACGTTTTCAACCAATTATATTCGCGACAAAGTTAAGGTTAAGTCTTACTAAGCTTTTAACTTTTTACGACGTAAAACGTGAACGATTTTACGCCCAGACTGTAAATTGTTATATTGAGAAGAAGATTATTGGCTGAAGTACTGCGTTATAGCAAACAATGAATTTGATCACAACTGGACCCAATGAGGCAGCAATAAGAAACTTATTCGAGAAACATTTTTCCAGGATCACCGCTCGTTTAAAATAAAGCTGTATAGCTCTGTCATGAAAGAAATAATGAACTTAATGTAACACAGGGAGTTTCTGATAAGTCTGCCACTTAAGAGGGATGTTCTATGGATAATTTTTTGAGTCGAAAATGTTCTATGACAGGAGCTGTCGACGCCACTGTTTTCGAGTTATGGTTTCAATGGTTTAGGGATGATCAATTAATTAAATTAGCTTTGTCTTTTAGTTTCTTAATTAAATTTAAAATACTCAAATCATAACTTGAAAACCGTGGCCAGGCATAGAACATTTTCGACTCCATATTTCCCAAAGAACAGCCCCTTTAATTTAGGGCAGACGCATCAGAAACACCCGGTATGCCAGCAGTCATAGGACCAGGAACCTTTGGAGAGCTTTCTGGCAACCGTTTTCCAGCGATTAAAACGAAACCTACTCATCTTGGTTATAGTACATAACGAAACAGTGCCTAAAACTATACATTCAAATCGTGTTTTAAAGAATTTCACGCCGAATTTACTTCTAGTTATTAGATATCTGAAACTTCTTATGAACCAAGCTGCACGAGAAACTTCTTATGAACCAAGCTGCACGATCAATGAAGTCTTAATTATACTAATTAGTTTTAAGTGATATTAACTTTCCTGATATCGGTGTTTTAAAAAAAAATAAATCTTACACAAACTCCATTTATAGTGCACTAATTTTATTGTAACATCAACGAAAATCGTTCGTTTGAAATGAAAATGCCCTCTGCTATAAACCGACTTTATTCTCTTAAACTAAAAACCTTAAACTATTTCAAACCGCCAAGACTATTTCGAAATAAGCCAAACTCAATCTTTAATTCGAAACGTTTTTATCGGGAAAGGTTTTAGATGTTGCAACCGATACGGTTAGGTTGCTAATGGACTGTAGTTTTAGCAACTATGAATCTAAAATTTTATTATTTCGTCACATTGTTGCAACATATAGAAAGACAAGAACAGATGTAGAAACTTTAAAATAAAGATCGGTTGATATTTATACAACGCGAAAGGAGGGAGTTCATCTTAAGTCCTAAAATTTTAAAATAAATTGTGACGCCTAAAAGGTGGTTTTTCCGCTATACATTCCGACTTTTCGGTCAGTGTACATGTAGGCGCCACTTAAAAATATCTCGAACATCTTGTTTGTCGTAATAAATTGGGCGATTTTGAGTAGAAAATGTTCTATTACATTTTTCCTTTACATTTTCAAGTTAAAATTGGAGTATTTTTCGGATGGCCCCTTAAATTTAATTAAAGAACTAAAATACAATGCTAATTAAATTAAGTGGTCATACCTAAACACTCAAATCATATAGCTCGAAAACAGTGGCACAAATGGCAAAATGTCATAATACATTTTAGACTCAAAATTGCCCAAAGAACATCGCACTTGATTTATGGCAGAAAAGAGCTAGAAAAATTGTATTACAATTAGTTTTCTCTGATATTGTGTATCTATTTATGAATTTTAAAAAACCCTTTGGGTTGACCATTATTAAAGAATCAATTCTTTTCAAAAAGAAAAGGATATTATTTAATGTCATTAAAATCATTCAGTAGTTTCCCAAATAAGATAAATTAGAGGGAAAGTTTGAATATCGAAGAAAATATATAATTTAATGTTAATCTTACATCTATACTGAACTCGAGTATAAACAAAGCAATTTAGAACTAATATTATCGTTTTTCAATATCGACGTATTTAAGTTTTAGATTCGGACTTGAAAATATTGCAAAGAAAACATGTACTTAAAGTAATTACATTCTGATTCTGATAATATACAATATTGTCGATGCCTCAAAATATTCAATGAAAAACCAAATATACTTTTTACGAACAATGTTTCAAGCAAACTAAGCCCTACTATTTATATACTTATACAATATAAGTTTGTGCAAATGTTCTTATCATTCTACTATATATATTTTTATAAAGAAACACGACGCTGGTATACTCCATCTAAAAGTTCAGATGAATTTCTAAAGATCCATTAAGACTCTTAACCCCCTCCGTCAGGTTATTTTAAACCTATAAGCTTTGTAATGGACTTTTTCTGCCTAAGATTGGATACAACGTACCCTACACTTTCTTCTTGCCGACTTTAAAAGAGCTTAGGATTTCCCTACTTTGACGAAGAAAGAACATTATAGTGGAAAAAAATATCATATCCCTTTTCGAATAAAAATTTAGTGAAAGGAGGACGGAATAGAGCTCGTAAAAATAGAGTTCGGAGAATTTGATGAACTTCCGAGTTGTGAAAAACCTAATAAATTCGTTTCCTTGGCGTGAAATACTGTAGAAATCGGAATGAAAACAAGGGAATCAAGTCCTACTAAACATTAAGTGTTGTACTTTACACTGTATTCGTCCGTTAATTACTGACATTTAAAGCTGATATACACGTATATAGATTGTATCAGAAGTGAGATGAGCCTAGAAGTACTGAGCTAACCAAATTCTTCACTTGGCGAAAGTGAATATTTTTGATAACACACCAACGATTGGCACTCTGGTAGTGGTTTCTGAGTTTTCCCTCCAAAACGTGAGACGGCCGAACTAGATTCAAGCACCCGCGTCCGTGTTCCGCGGCTTTTGGTTGAGGGGAAGGGGGTAGGAAATGTTTTTGGAACTCGACCAATTTTTTTCTCTCTAGTATGTAGGCGCGATGGAAGCGACATAAAATCCTCAAATTTGTTCACTAGTGCCAGGATCTACTACCAGTGCTAGAGCTCTTTACTTCTAGTCTCATCTTACTTCTGATTGTATTGGTCAAAATTTCAAAAAGACGTTACAATCATGAAAATATAAGCCATGGATTAATATTGAAACGCAGTAGCCAACAAGACTCCCTCATTTGCATAAATTAAATCCATGAAATTTTTCAATTATAGCCCTGCCTTCCCGGAAATCCATTTGGGAATTGTTATTAAATTTTAATTTTCATCTAGATAATGGAGTTATCTCAGTCGAACCCTTACCTTCTCCCCGCCTTACTTCAATTCCTGTCAAATTCTATGTCAGGTTTATTTTTAGAAACAAGACGAATAACCTAATGCTGTTGGCTTTTAAAAGTTATAGTTCGAGAAGGTAGAGGATAGCTTTGAGTCAATTCGATATATTCACTATACGACATAAAGATAATGCCGAAATAACTTTTGTATTATTAAATTGTTTCGTTTTAATTTTTAAGTTAGTGTACAGAGTTTTCTGATAAGGGGGGTGTTCTTTTGTCGATTTTAAGTCGAAAATGTAACTTAATTCTATGACATTTTTCTTTCCGCACCACTTTTTTCAAGTGAAGATTGGAGTATTTGCCCTAAAAGAAAGTGAACGACAATGCTAATTTAATCTAGGGGTCATCTTGGATTATGGTGGCAATAAATGTAAGAAACCAATTGACTGACATCTAGAAAGCTGGTTCACTTTCACCACAAGTCTATAAGATACGTTCCATAAGTATTACATTACCTATACTTGGTAATTTTCGAGACTTACTGTGAGTTAGTTCGAGAACGACAAACGAGAATTGACTATACGAGGTTTAGCAGTCGATCTTAATATTTAGTCTGTCATAAGCCTTTGGCAGCGCCTCACCAGGCGTCGCTTTACGAGAATCTATGACTTTTAACCTCCGTCACTTCATGACAAGCTCTCAGTAATCAGTGACAAACTTATGGAACATATGTTATGAATTTTTGCTTTTACCTATAGACAATGTGTGAATATGATGTCATATTTAAAGGTGGTGACCACCATTAAAAAATAAATAAACCGGAAACACAATCCTCATTGTGAGACTTTTACCGGAAATGCTACAAGAAACGTTCATTCTTAACTCGTACAAGTTCTTTGACGTAAAATATCAAATTCTGATAGTCAATCTGCGTAGGCGTTCCCAGTCACTTATTATTCTTCTATAGTGAAAATGAAGAGAATCTGCAAGTTCTAGCGGAAAATAACATGAGGAAATTAAGCTTCAATTTAAGTTAAAATTGGATGAGCGCATGGACCGAATATGTGCTCGAGGTAATCACATCATTCTTTGAAAACTCGAGTAACACCCATCACATATCTATTTGACATAAATTTCAATATAATAACGCATGCGCTGAATCTAATGTGAAATATTAAAGTATGCCATTGATTTGATTTGAAAACGAAAATCATACTGAAAGCATCTTCCATCCTAAAAGGTTTCTTAAAATATTTCTTAAAAAGTGAAACCATCTTGGTGTTGACTGCTTGAGAGAACGGGACAGTGATGGACGAATCACTTATAAAAAGGATCATACGCGCGTTTTAGATACATGTACTAAATATATATATTTCTTTTTTAGCGTTAGAGTATCTAGCCCTGTAGCTCCACCCCTTATCTTATCCCCAAAAGCATTCCATTTTACGTTTGGTTGGAACCATATCCTCGCTATCTTTATTCCAGTCCCTGTAACCTTACGACTGCCGCGGACGGATGGATGGGACAGAGAGATCGAACACTTGAAACTTTTGATATTTTAAAATCAAATCTTCGTTCCTTGGTGTGTAAAAATTATGCAGTTCAACTGTGCGATACCGATGAGTTTCCATACAAAAAGGGCTCAAAAACTGCTTGATAGTCAACTAACGGGTTAAGGATTTGTTTTGTTTCTTCCATATATTATGTAAAGTCTACATAATGTAACGCATTATCGGCCTACTGTATGTAACAACCTTCGCCCCCACACGAAAACAATAGACCATTTCGGTGCAACTAAAGAGGGAAAGTCACTGGGAGAAAACTCCGCCTTTTGGCGCCTGCGCTATAGTAATTTTGTATCATTAGAGTGCGCAGGGACGGCAATGTATCAACACCCTTGTATATCCCGATACTGAGGGTTAACTACCACCCTTTTTTACATCGAGAAGGTCTATTGTAAAGTTTTCAATCATAATGGAAACGTTTGTTATGACTACTTTGATTTAAAGGAAAGGGTCAAAATTTAATATCTACAATATGCACTGTACAACCAAGTTAACTTTCTGGATCATAAGGCGTTAGGCCTTTTTTTGTCCCAGATGATGTTGGGGTATAAAATTCTAATGGCTATTATCACAGACCTACAGTCAATTTGACAAATGTATACTGGTGAGTTTTAGAAAATGTCCGATACCTCAGGTGACCAAACGTTCTTTTTAGCTACCTGCATCGACTTTTATCGTTAAAAGGGGGCGCGAGAGAGAAAATGTTTCTTCTTACTATACCTTTACTAACACCACCGTTCTCCCGTCGAATCGGTCTGAGAGTTCGTTTTCTGTCCGCGTCTTTCCGGGTCGATGGAGCGGCTGTGTCGTTCCATCAATCAGCCTCCAACGTCCTACTCTCCCAGAGACTAACTCTTCCACCCTTAGGATATAGGTCTTTAACTCTTCCATTCCACAGACCCCCCTCTACCACCCCCAATACACCGTATCACTCCGGAAAGATGTCAAAATAAAAAGTCTTATTTTTGTAATCTCTTAGCCTATTAAAGGGCGGCTGAAGGGTTAAGATGAAATAAGGACTTCCCGCATTTTTAAGCTTCAACCGCTTTAACAACGTAAATTCCTGTTAAATCTAATTGAAAATATTACTTTCTCTTCGATGAGGTATATCTACTGTAATAGCGACAGTACCAAGAGCTAAAAACAGTGTTTCAGTTCAATCATTGACCCTCTTTTCCCTTCACTTCGCTACACCGAAGAGAATATATGGCGATCTGACGTTTAATTTAACGATGGAGGAAATCTCGCCTAAGCTACTAAAGTTGAGTTAAAACCGCAGGTTTTAGAGTACAAAATAAAATGCATTTATTTACAAAAATCGTTTACAAGTTCATCCTCTATTTAAGGGACAGTCTTGACTCTCCTGAGTCTTAGTTCCAACTACCTTTGGGCATCTCTCTCGTCCAGGCTCTCGTCCCCCTCGGTCCCATCAAGGGGGGGGGGGTTACAACGGAGAGCCTTTGTCGGAGACGGAGAACGGCCAACTTCTCTAACACGTGACATTTATACCAGGTGGAGGTTGCTACCAAATACTGGCGTCACATCTCAAGAGGAGCAGAAACTTTGCAACTTTGGCTCTGAATTTGGTGAAACTATTTCCGGTTGTTCACGTGCACCGTGTCGTCTACTTAAAAATTACCTTTTGTAAGTCAACGGTCAACCCAGAGATCAACCCTTTGCCGCCACCAAAAATAAGTAGTCGACCTAATTTAACCAGTAAAAGATGTCGCTGCTTAGCCAATCAAAATAAACCGGAGCTACTTACTTCAAACCCGTGGCCCGTTCTTTTCAAAAGCCTTGTGAAAGGCTAAACTTTCTGCTCCTCTCGGTATATTCTCTTTGACTACACAACAATAAATTTCACTATTTTGTGAAGCGTACTTGAGCATTATCAAATATTTTTTTTTGGGTTTCAATTGAAATTGGGTCCTGGGCAAAGATGCTATTAGTCAGGGTTTATGATGTGATTAATCATTGAATTAAATAAGGTTTACTTGGGAAGTGGCCAAAGAGGTATTGGGGTCATATCACCTGTCACCTCCGGCGGACACGGGGCATTTGGCACCGATAGAGTAGAACTGAAAACAAACTTTGACCTCCAGAGAAGCTTGGCTTACATCAGTGTAAGAAAACGATAGCAAACTAGAATCAAAAGTTAATCCCAAAAACATAATATAGAACTTAAAGAATTTGGTAACAAAGTAGCATAGATCTATTTTAAGCCAAAAGAGATTGAAATATCTCAGGAATACGTGGAAGCTACCGGAAAATAGCGACACCTGTTTGCAAACAGTTACTAAAAAAATGGTTGCAGTTCAGCATCTTTTTAGTTAAAGAAAAAAAAGAAAGAAAGTTGGCCTAATCTGCTGTGACCCTTCAAATACATCTAAGTAGTGTAAACCACATCATGCACATCGAAACATAATTTACAAGACTGTGTGGTGTCCATATTAATATCTTTCTTTGGTTCGAGTACGATATTCTGACAGTGATCTCAGGCACTTAAAATTGTTGCTTCATTTAATCATACTATTTATTTAAATTAATTCTATTTTTCCAATCCCATATGACCGTTTCTCTTTTCTTGAACGAGTTCGTTCGCCTGTAAAACATTTTTCGTGCATTTTTAAAATTAAATAGGGTCACGATATACATAGCTAGAGGCGGGTCACGCCTCAAAACTAGTCACACGTGACGTGTTAGATTTGAAGGAGGTTTTCGGCACCATTTATGCGAGCCTATATTTCTAATTAAGGAACTGCTTGCTTTGCACTCTCGAGGCGCGTTAATTAAAAACCATAAAACAACTAATAAAAATCCGCACCACCACTTCCGGCCTAGCAGGCCTCTCCTACAATAAAACCATAAAATGCCAGGCGTTTCCGAAGAAAATGGTTTATATTTATATTTCTGCGCTGGAAATATGACTAAAAGGTTTGTAGCGAGTTTTCGAGGCCATATATTAAAGAGTGGCTAACTATCGCTGGACAGAAATAGCATGCTTTTTCATTTCTTTTCATTTGAAATCCGTAATATCGGACTAGATTCTTGGATGAAATGAGTTTCTTGCTTTTGATTATTATTATTATTATGACTTCCAGTTATTTTACTTCTAGCCAAATGAGGAAAAGAATCTCAACAGATTGCCGCCCTTGCGTTGTCGTGAAAGCCATATTTATATATATTCTTTTAGCACCTTGCAACTGAGCTTAAACGCGATAAGCTAACTGTTGTAAAAATGTAAAGTGTGAACTTGTTTGTTGTTGCAATATTATTTTCATCGCGGAATGTCATAGTCAGTCGTAACATTTCTTTGTTTAAAACGTTTGCAATGATTTTCATAAGCTGATATTGTTATGCACAATATTTATGGTAGCAGTGCAGTTGTGAAATATTTTTTATTTGTTTTGGGCTCTCCCCTGAAAAATTCAACTCGAGAAATATTTTAGCGCCAGATGGAGCCACGCGGGAGGCTAGCCAACTCGCATTGCCTCTATATTGCTTCGTGAATCATCCCTACGGCCTGTGAAGTTCAGAAATATTTGATTTTTGTCCTACCATATAACCAGAAATATCGCGTCTGCTTTTCAAATTATGAACAACTCCGTTACCAACTTATCTGTCGATGTCTTTGTCTATTATTACGACTTTTCCAAGGTCCTAAGATGGTACACGACGATGTAGTAAAATATATATGAAACGCGACGCTTCTTTTTACGTCTTCGTCATTTCTTAGCGGAATGAGCAATTTCATTAAGACCGTATTTCCCTCAACCCAACCCAACCCCTTTTTCCCTTAATATCATCTCCCATCTCGGCAATTTTCTTTTGGTTTTTGGGCTCGATACTTGTCTAAGCATAGCGAGGATTTGTCTGGACCGCGATACCATTGAGACGGATGGCCAAAATCCTCCCCTTTTCCGTCCTCCATCAAAATTGGCTTCGATCGAGATTTTTTTGGCGAGATATCATTTGGAAAAGAAATGAAGCGTTTCAGTTCTGACCCAGTCAGCGTTACAAGCAGCCCGAAAAGGGAACCTTAACGGGCGCTCTGAGACTAAAAATTCATTATTTACTGATGATCCATTTTTCTGTTGCCAAAAGAGGTAGTTCGTTGGCGAGTTTTGTGCTAACGTTATCTTGAGAAGTGCCAAGGATATAGTTGCGGTCTTGTGGTAATCGAAATGCCGAACGTTTTAAGATAGATTTATGAAAGGCAAATTAACATGGTTTGTGAAACTCAGCCCCTGACTCGTCTCCGTAACATCTTCTCAACTAGAGCGACTAAAATCAAGGAAAACCAACAGCAAAATCTGTTTAAATTTAGGAGACAAGTGAAGCACCGCTATTCTTAAAAATTTGGACTAAATAAGCCTGGAAAGAGAGAGGTTGGATTCTGGTCAGAGAATAAAGATATTTAACTTCTTTAGTTATTGTCAATAATTCAGAACTTGCCTTTCGTGCATGTGCGTCATTGTTAAACGTGACGCATGCGCTGTGGAGACTTATTGTCTACAAGGGTTTTTCAAACGAATACTTTGCTTAAACTCATCATCATCACCCGCTTGACCCGTAAAGCCTTAAGGCTTAGAAAAACGTGCTTTTAAAATATAAAAAATGGTTCGTCACTTTCCCCCGAAGGTATACGGTATGGTAGCGCATCTAGAAAAAGGGGGGCTATAACGGATAACGAGAGATCTGTTTGGCCTTAATCCGACCTTATCGGGTTGTAAATCATTGCCTTCGCTACCCTTAGGTTCACCCCTTTTATTCCCATTGCTATCGGTCTCCTGGGAAATAAGAAGTACTTCTACTATTCCAGACCCAAGGAAAATATTTGTACCACGTAGTACGTACCCATATTGGATGGAATAGCTCTGATTCCACTGCCTTTTACGCAGAAGAAAATCGCTATTGACGGCTACCATATACCCTTGGTAGGATATTGTAAGATAGAGCAAAGACTCTAATATATTATTACAACTAATATATATCCCTGACCTAAGCCTAACATAGGCCTAAACGGGAATGATAGAAAATGTGAGAACGTATCAATGCATTCGTCCTTGGAGCCAAGAAGATTACATTTTTGTTTTCCAATTCTTTCGCTGTTTCACGTCATGCACCGTTTGCAGAAACAAGATCAAGTTGATGTTCTCGGAATACGAGATTTCGGATGCAATTACGGTATTCCTGGGACTCATAAAGCTTACTAAAAGAACTGTGCAGTACCACAGCCAAAAATGATTTCATATGTAAAATGCCATATTAAATATTAAAATTAGCAATGAACGTCATAATTACAGATGTTTTTATGTAATAAACAGGATGTTTTTGATAAGTCTGCCGTAAATTAAGGGGGATGTTCTTTGGGTGATTTTGAGTCGAAAATGTTCTAAGACATTTTGCCGCCAGGGCGACTGTCTTCCAGTTAAGATTGAACTATTTTACGGATGACCCCTTAAATTTAATTAAGAAACATGGAGACTATGCTAATTTAATTAGGGGTCTTCCCTAAAGCACTCAAATCATAACTCGAAATTAGTGGCCCGGACGGCACAATGTCATAGAACATTTTTGACTCAAAAGTGCCCAAGGAACATCCCCCATAATTTATGCCAGATGTTTTTCACCACTAATTTTTCCGTGGACACAAAGTTGGTACTTGATAAACCATCTCTAAAATAATTTTAAAATTCGATACCGAAGGGATCAAAGCGATGAAAAAAGGCTGACTATTTTGAAGCTTGGTAGGCCTATATTTTTTCACTCTCAATTTTTCCTCCACTTATTTTCATCTTTCATTCAATAGCTTCTTTGTTCGTATATGTTTAGGGACATGACGTAAGTTATGCTCGAAGATAGGCCAACCGCCTTTCCATAATCCCAACTAGGCCTATATCGATTCTTGAGGTATTCTTTTTCTGCAAACATTTTTCTTTGGAGGATTTTTCAGGATATTCTATTGTTTCCTGCCTTTCAGTCGTGCGTACCGCTTGGAAACTTTTCTGAAAATCCATGAGCTTTTCATCGCAATTCTGTATCAGCATTAAGAGAAGTTTTGACAGTTTCTGATTGATTCAGTTTTCTTTTCTCCTCGTACCCCGGGATATGTATGCCTATATTTCACTCTGATTCTCAGCGCCTCTCTTTCTCTTCAGGCTCTGATTTCTTTTATTATATTCCAACGTTCGCACTACACCCCTTTTTCAAGAGAAGATACACCATGGACTTTAATATTAACGGGACTAATCATGCGGCATTAAAATATAGCCACAAAATATTTGATACGACATAGATAATTCGTAGATGATTTCCCAAAATTGGGAAAGATAAATATATCGGGTAAGAGACA
The DNA here is from genome assembly GCF_054372755.1 of Phalangium opilio. Lineage (NCBI taxonomy): Eukaryota > Metazoa > Arthropoda > Arachnida > Opiliones > Phalangiidae > Phalangium > Phalangium opilio. The sequence continues at coordinate 7,312,161 of NW_028324226.1, forward strand.
GAAATGTTCGGTTAAATATTATATGTCTTATTTTTCATATGTACAAGGTGTTTCTGATAAGTGTGGCATAAATCAAGGGGGATGTTCTTTGGTGCACGATTTTGAGTTGAAAATATTCTATGATATGTGCCGTCAGGGCCACTGTTTTTCGAGTCACGATTTGAGTGATTTAGGGATAAGCCCTTATTTAAATTAGAAATTAAATTTAAGGATTCATCCGTAAAACACTATAATCTTAACTTCGAAACAGTGGCCCGGACGCCAAAATGTCATTTAACATTTTCGACTCAAAATCGCCCACATAACACCCCCTCCCCCTAATTTATTGACAGTGACTAAAACATTTCTGAAGTTAGATATCTTTGTGTATGTATGTAATAATTCATGGATATACCAGGGATATATTTAATTTTGGAAGTAGGAATGAAGAACAGAGTAATCTGGGCGTCCGTCAAAGTTCTGGACCCCCTTCCCCGGGACAGGGGAGGGTATGAAAGAAGGGGTGGGTCATAGCGACAAAGGTCAGCAACGTCATCAAAATGTAGTTTAAGTGAGCCAATAAGATTTAAACTTATCGTTACGTGTTGGAGGGAGGGTCTCTATACTGGGCTATGAGTCGGACTGAAGTAAATACTAACCGTTCTCCATTCCTGCTTCTAAAATTAAATCTAGCACTGGTTATACTAATATCATTGTTGGCCCACTATTGATAAGAAGCTGAGGAACATGCTAAGTATTATCATGAATTTATTTATTAACATGAATATACATGTGTATCATTAGCCTTTCTATCATGTTATTCAGGGATGGGAGGGATCTTTCTATTACATACGCGTTTAACGTCATCGCGGTAGCCAATCAAAATCGAGACACCTGGAAGTTCGAACAGCAGACGACCAGTTTCAAAAAACTGTATGAGGGATACAATTTTCAGTTAGGTTTACTAAACTGCGTCAACTGAATATTAAAAATGATCGCCGATACGTGAATAATATCTCAACACGATATCCGAAAGTGATATTGATCTTTTAAAGTAAATTATAAAAGTGCCTGCAGTGTTTTTCCTGAAACTGAAAAGTGTTGGTCATTAAGAAAATGAATGTAACGTAACGGTTGAAAATAAACTACTGACATTTGAAATCGTGACAATTGATGATGCTGGTTTTTTTCTGCTGTTCCAGGTAAATTAATGCGGTAGTTGATCAATTTACAAGCATAATTAGCCTTTCGCATGACAAGAGCTTTAGCTTTAAAAACAAACCGCCGGAAATTCTCTGACGTCACGCAAACTAAGCCCCTCCCATCCCTGAATATGTAGTTTAACTAGTCAATGCACATATATATTCATGTTAAATGAATAAATTCATGGTATTATCTATTACTAATCTTGTAGTATTATCCCTAATGAAAAATAAAACTTTCAAACTCTCCGCTTCTACCCCTTTAACCAAATTCTATTTTGAACATGAGCTAACATCTTAATTCTACTTACCTGAGTTAGTACCTCATCTGTACTTACTCATAGGTCAAATTCTCAATTTATTATATTTCTCTTATTTACTACAAACCCAATCATTTTAAAAGAAAAAGATAATCTAATCAATAAACGAATCATTTAGCTAAATTTTAAGCCTTTGTTTTGAAAGCATTTAATAGGTAATGCGCAAGTCGTATGCGAACCGCCATGCCGTTCATTTATCCTCGGCTACCCCTCCATTATACTACAATGTCACGAGGCTATGCACATGAGCGAGTCAAAGCTGAAAAGTCTTCTATGCATGTTCCGCAAGTTTCTTAACGTGTGTTTTAGTCTCCCTGTCTTTCGTCCTCCGAGCCACCACGATTCCAGCCCTTTTATCCTCTTAGAAACAGAAGGTCTGATGAAAAACAGTGTTAGATTCTCTAACTCCTCCAGCTGCAAGTTTCAGCAACTTTCGAGTCCTATATTTCCGACGGTTAAATTGCCAAATTCGTTTTTTTTCAGTCCGTCCTTCTCCTTTCGTCTGTGTAGAGTTATAAGCCTAACTATGTTTTTGATCTAGAACGCGTCTCTTTTCTAGTTTCCTGTTTGGAAAAGGTGTAAGGAATCGATGGCGACGCGATTGAAACGCAGGCCTCTGGAATTCTTTTATTTTTCCTTAACCCTATTTTTTTTCTTGCAGTTTTTATAAAAGGGGTGGAAAGGTGCAAGAAGTCGGTGTTCCCAAATGTCAATCTGATTTGCGTAACTAGAATTATGTTTTGTCGATAGTAGACTAGGAAGAATTGCAAGGTTATAGTCCCGTTCGATATTTTTCATATTTTCATATGCTTAAGTTTGGAGTGAAGAAAAATCTTGATCGAACTATGGCAGCTACTTGTGAAACTTTCGCGAAATTTGATGTAAAAATTACCTAATTTATATGAAAATTTGGTTTAGAACTTTGTGCAATGTACAACACGCAGTCCGATCGACATTGCTGACATGTCGTTTGCCAATTTTTCTCAAAAGCCTAAAAAACTGAATGGTTGTCGGTAGCAGATGCATCCCGCTAAAAATAATGTGTGTCATTTACGATATAATAGGGCTGCGTTACATTTCTGTAATGAAGTCGTTCCTATTAATGGAGAAGATATACCATACCGCATTTAAAGCGAGTGTCGGCTGCGGTTTAGCTTAAAAATGCCATCACATGCTTCCATAGTCGAGGGGTTGGCGTTGACTGACCCAGTAAGCTTCGCAAAGGCTAGTTTTAGCTCCTCCCTCGTTTACGATTTCTGATTGGTTCCTGCCTTTGTCAAGGTTAAAATTGATGTGTGGAAAATAAGCCAGCCTGTTAGGGGCACCATGCCCGTTAACATGGACGTTCAATATGAGTTTCGTTGATAAACCCTTGTTTTCATCATTTCACAGAATAGAGGTACAGAAACAATTGGACTATGTGACAATAATACCACATAGAATCTATGGCCTTGAATAAGTACAAAGACCCCAACTTGTAGAAACTTTTCAAATTTCTTTAGAACTAGAGAATTTCAAAATGCCAATTAGGTTGAGGTTCAGGGACGTCCATCAGGAATAATTTCAACTTGGAATTCCTGTCGGCATTTATAGTTTGTTTGGGCGTAGGATATGGTATGCCAAGTTTCAAGCCTGGGGTTGAAGGCCTATATCTTCAGGCTTCTGTTTAATTAAGGGGCTGCCCCCGGTAGGTTATATCAACAACAATTAGCTTGGTAAATGTTTACGCGTAGGAAATGACGTTTTAGCCGATATAGTCTACCGTATATCTTCTCTCTCGATCAATCTCTCTAACTGCATGGTACGGTTTCACAATCCTTTGAAAATTTGTAATTTAAATTGAGGGGCTGCATGCTTCTCTGTCCATTATTTTAAGTCATTGCCCCCCGAAATCTGAACGCTACCAATCCCCCATGCGAGGTACAAAATTATTTTTTTCCAATGAAGAAGTTTTATATTTAAAAATTTATGGATAACAAGTAGAAAAGGTACTCGACGTTGTAAAGTATATTTATAAATGTTAAAATGTACATAATTTAAACACTTTAGTTACTTTTTATAGCGTCATTTTCCAATATGTTTCCCATACATATTTGTATTGATCGTTAATCCCAACAAAAATTATGCTTCAAACGGTTAGGGTTTTGCGTTGTCAGTCAGTCACGGCTTTTTAATTATTTATATAAATGTAAATGAAGCGGAAAAGTAGTGTTCAAGTAAATTATTGAGGTTTTAACGTTGTTAAATGAAATTTTCTGCAATATATATTATTTAAAGAATCAGTCTGCTCATTGAACATATCACGAAATCTTATGTTAAAGTAGGTGAAACAACGATGCAACACAAAAATCTATTAACTTTTAAGTTAGGGAGCGCATTTACATCAATTTATTTGATAATAAAATTGTTCAAACATTAAAATTATTTGAAATTCAATAGTTAATATGCACAAATATTCCAAACAACGAATCTCAGTAGTTTCATTCTTTCTTAACATTAGAAGACATCGTAAGAATGTCTTTGGCCGGATTTTCAGTTTTCCGAGCCTGTTGTGTGCAGAGTAAAGCCGTCGGCGAGAGATTCAGGGGCTATTATAAATTATAGGCCGAATTTTTGGTCCTTTTATCTCTTCCGATATCGCGTGTCTTCCGGGGAAGGCTGCTGGCCTCCGAGCGAAATAACCGCGGACAGAAATGGTCTCAAACTTCCTTCCTTTCTTCTTCTTCTTGAGCTGGAATATCTTGGCATCGCCTGCGCCTTGGATGCTAAGGTCTACTCGCTTCCCTTTGATATTGTAGCCAGGGGTTTTCTTTTTCTACTAGTCGTTCGTTTTTTACGATCCTTTCCGGTCAGCCGTTTTATTTCAAGCTCCTTTCGTTCTTTATGATTGGAATTGTAGCCCAAGAAATCGGTTCGCTCTCCTATACACTACTAACAGCGGGCATGCAGCCTCTTCTTATCCCTTGACGCTTACTACTTGGAGCAGAACTATATCAAATTCGAAGTAATCAGTATTGTATCACGAGATATAGCTTATTTTATGTAGCTTTGGACTGTTTCCCACGTGGGTTTTTAGTTAATAGGACCCTATCGACACCAATTCAACTCTGTTCTGTACAAACTTTGTTAGGTATAATTTTTTAGTAAATTCATGCTGATGAAAAGCTATTTCGAGCTATCTGAATACGCCTGTTGAAGAAACCGTGATACAGGGATTATAAATGTGTTGTAACGTCTCAAATAGAACTTTCTGAAACTGAATACGGATCTCAAGAGTAAAATCAACATCCATGGTTTATTTTTGATTTCCATATTTTTATGATTAAACAAGCTGTAGAAAAACAATGGACTAATTTTAAATTAATACCTAAGTTAAATTAAGATTTAATTGTAATAAATAATTACGATTTTCATTACATTGCCAGAAATCGTTACGTTTAACATAACACATGCTGTTTTTTCATTAGGTGAGTAATTTATTAAAGTTATAAATTCAGAAAGTGCAAGTAAGTGTGATGTTACAATTAAACATTATGTGACCTTTGATCTTTTATAGTTTAGTAATAGTCGGAAATAACAAAAAGTCAATGCTTTTGCGTGGAATTTATAGTTTTTGTGTTTTATCCTCATATTGACGTAATATTACTAAAATAAAAAACGTGACATGAAATTCGCTGTTCAAATTGTCATTTTAATCGGTTTTGTAGGTACTGATATAGCGCTTCCTACTCAACAAACAACGTGCAGCCACCACTATTTAAAGCAAGAACGCTGACCCTACCTAACTAATAGCGCATATACCTTTGACCTTGCTAAAATTTTTGGTGAAATAGGAATATATCTTAAATGTAGCAGATTTTATTTTTCAAAATATGTTTGGTCGACGTATTTCGTTACGTTGTGAAACATTCCGTGTTACCGCTCTAGAATACATGTTTTGAAAGAAGTAATGTTGGTAATAGGAGTATTGTTGTAAACGTAAACTACTCGCAACTAAGAATGGTTAACCTGCAGTATCTTTGAAACGAATTTAAGGCCGAGAGTGCTAAATCTTAATACATTTTACATCAAGAAAGTTCGATAAAGATTGATTTTAAATTACGTGTGAAAAGAGTGTCAATTTTCATTTCAACGAACGGTAGGCATAAATAACGATACATTGTTTATCTTTAGCTTAATTTTCTTCTGATTCTGCAAGTATGCTCTTGCTCTTCCATTCCCAGCCACGTGTCTCTTTTCTGTTCCAACTTTTAGTACGCCGAATTAGCTTCGCTAGAAAAATAGTCGTAGCTTTGGGCGCTCTTTTTCTTTCTTCTTAGCAAAGGACAGTACGGAGACCCAGATATCTCAAAACCATCTGTAGAAAAACCCATCTATGTAGTGGGGTTTAGTAGTGTACTATTTGGTCGTTATACGTAAGGATGCTATTTTTTGTTTTAAGAAGATGGGTATGGGTTTTTTTTTGGACGTACTGTATCTTTACAGCGTTATGATTATTTTTATAGTCTGCTTCGTAAACATTATAATAGTCGTCATTTCCCTAACATATATTTTTAGTAAAGACGTTTACGGTGTAAGCATCTACCCTTGGTAATGCGTGACGGAAGAAAAGAGGCGTGGTTTAAAAATTACGTCATTCCATACTATCGTTCTCTTCCCCTTTTTGTGTGCGCAATTTAAGAAAAAAATCATTGTTACATGAGATTTACTTGTTCTCAATAATAGGTCTACCCTTTTCAATAGCGGCCCGAACTTTCATCTGCTTTATAAAGCGTTATGCTGGAACAGCCGGTATGTTGAATCAAAGACGTTAGATGTTAGGCTTCAAAGTTACCGGTCCGACAATGTCCTATTGTTTGAAGCCATATCTAACGTCTTTGGACTCATACACAGGATCTTCCGTCATAAGAAAACAAGGTGGTCAAACACCATACTCAGTAATTTACCACCAAATTTTAAAAGTAGGCCATTTATTTATTTTTCAAGATATCGTAAAAGGTAAGATTAAAGGATTCTTGTCGTGGGTAGAGATATTGAAATACGCGAAAAGTCTTGGGTGTCGTTTAACATAGATTGATGGTCCTCTTGCAATTCAAGGCGTAATAATGCAACAATAAAATTAGCAAATTAGAATTTTAAAATTTTTATTATTTTTATTATGAGGCGCGTGGCATTAACTTTCGATTGATAAAATGTTAATCTCGTTGCTAAGGTTTGTAAGTCATCCAGCAGAGATTATATTGTGCCACTTATAAACTGGCCGGTCTTCAATTGCCTGTGTCAATTGTAATGTTAATTTGCTTTTCAAGCTCGTTTATTTGTTCCAAAAATAGGTATGTTCCATAAGTATGACACTTCCTACATTTTGCAATGCTAGGGACTTACTGAGAGCCAGTTAGAGAACGCCTCAAGAATTGACTACACTCGGTGGTTAATTTTGCAGTCCATCTTCCTATTTAGTCTATACTAAGCCTTTGACAGCGCCTCACCAGGCCTCGCTTTACGAGAATCTATGACTTTGCACCAACATCACTTCGTGGCAAGCTCTCAGTAGCCAGTGACAAACTTATGGAACATATCTTATGAACTTAAGGTTTTAAGGATGCTTGCACGAAGTACGTAGTTGCTTTTATTTCAAACCGGGTTAATTTAACTCTCCGTTTAAGGAAAAAGCGAAAAATAGAAGCAATTAAAGCTTTTTTTCGTATGAGATTGCGTATTTTATGGAATCATTACTTTTTATACGTTTTCGAACCATTTCTAGGAAATTCATTAGCGAGGAACAACAGCTGTATATTATGGTACAGAATGGTATTCAGGGGACGGTTGATTATTGGAATTAAATGTATTTTTAGCAAAGTTGTAAAAATCGGAAATTTGTTATATCAAATCTGATACTAAAACGGTGCTAAGTTAGGTCGTAAATACGCAAGTACTCAACAAAGTACCAAGTCCCTTAAAAAACATCACTATCTAAAGACAGCGCAACGCTAGAATTGCAATGAAAATATTACGAATTTAGTAATTATGTTTTCGAAGTATATTCAATTAAAAAACATAAGTCTAGTTATTTAAACGTCAAATATGTTAAAAATTAAAAAGTAGTAAAAAATGATCACAAAATAGACAAATGGAAAAACTTTTTTGGTGGTATATGAAATTGAAATGTAAAAGGACAAACAAAAATAATTAAAAAATTAATAAAAAACTTTAAAAAAATGCATAAAAAATTGCCTAAACCGACCATATACGCAAAGAAATAATAGCCAAAAATGGTTTTATGATTGTGAAGTGGGTGGTATATTTTTTAATCGTTGTAAATTTAATTCATTTTAAGTTGGCATCAGCTCGTGAGAGACCACGGTCCGAAAGCTCCCAAATTTTCAGTTATAGTTGAAGTATTAAAATTCCGTGATGTAGTATCTAACTTACTATAATTAGTTTTAAATTTATTTCGAAACCATGGGTCAGAATTTTGATATACATGTAATGGCGGTTTCCGGTTTGAGAAAAAATGGGATATCAGACGCCCTATAGGATGGACTTCGATGGAGTATCAAATACCTTTCATTTGGGAAGGTAAGTAGTTTTATTAAAATTTTACTGGTAATTTACCGACAAAACGGTAACTCAAATTTTAGTGGCAATTTACCGACAAAACGGTAACTCAAATTTAGTGGCAATTTACCGAAAAAACGGTAACTCAAGTTTTAGTGGCAATTTACCGAAAAAACGTTAATTCAAAATTTACTTAAAATTTATCGACAAAAGGGCAATTCAAAATTTACTGGTAATTTACCAAGCAAACGGTAATTTTTAAATTTGCTGTTATTTTACCAACAATACTGTAATTCAGAATTTACTGGTTGTTTAACGATAAAACGGTAACTTAGAAGTTATTTTGATTTACCGGCTAAATGGTAATTCAGAATTTATTGGTAGTTTACCGATTAAACTGTAACTTAATACTTTTAAATGACCGACAAGACTAATTATAAATTTATTGGTAACTCACTGACAAAATTTTAATTCAAAATGTTTTGGTAATTTACCTACAAAATGGTATTTCAAAATTTACTGATATTGTACCGAGTAATATACATTGTTAAAAATTACGGTAAGAAACTTGACATATTCCTCATGGTTCAATAAACCTGATAATCAAACCTCCGTACTTCAAAATAATGTCCGCGTTAATTTCCATCTGGGCGTTTTTAAAGCTAACCAACTTATAGATACGCATGTATAACATTTATTATCCAAGCCTGCATGATTAAAGTTTTGTGAATAGAGACGCAACAATGAATTTTGAAATATATCGCAAGAAATATTTGAATAATAAAAAAGGGTAAAAGGTTTTACAATTTAACTCTATAAAATTCTGGCATCCCTCTGCTCTTAGATAGCGGAAATGTTAATCTTACAATCCCTAAATATATTTTTCTCTATCTCGTTATCTTTTTCAAAACCATTGTACCGCGAAATTTCCGTCTTTTTTGAAGAGAAGACCAAAGATTTTTTTTAAACTTCTTTTTAAATCTGGGCAAGCTCTTTTGTTTGAGGAACCTCAGACAAAAGATTACGTTAGAGACCTCCGCCTATTATCCCAGATGATCCCATTTTCAAGAACCATAAGAATAGAGAAAACTGAAGTCGGTTACAGTCTTAGTACGCTCCATAATTCCTGAAGAGCACATTTCTGTTGTAAGAATAAGTAGTGCCGTCTGAGTCAGTAATCAACTTTACATTTCTATGACCCTTTTCAAATTTTGACTGTCTCATAGTTTTAATTTGCAAATATTCTGAACTTTGTTTCTCAGTCCCAGTTAAAATATTTGGGGATATTTTCCACGTTAATATAAGACTTAATTAGTGATAATGAAGACTTCAGCGTCCTTTTTGTACTGTACCTTTTTATCAAACTACATCAAGAAAAAGACCCAAACTCGTATTTTTCAGTGGCAAATTAATAAAATGCTTTGGACGAAATAACGTCACGTGACATTGATCTAACATATATTTGAGAAAGTGGTTTGTTTGTTTTGTTGATGTTTGTATGTTCGTTCTTTATGCACAGTCACAATTCTTTACCGAAATTTACCAAACTGCATGTTCGATATCAGTAACAGAAAGAGATGGTTAAAGCATGGTTTTCACTTGGCGTAAATCACGACTTTTCGCCCGACGTCAAGCGACAACCGAAAAAAAACATAGTTAACGCTGGACAGAAATTACGTTGAGTGTGGCGATATTGGCTTTCTATTTATTCGGCCGCGTTCAACGTTAACGCTCTGCGCGAGCCAATCAGCAATAAGCTAGAGTCGTGACGTCATTTTCGACCACGCGTGTTCGGAAGTGGCCTCCGTCGTCCGCCATGTTTTTATTTCGTTCCTAATCGGGTCAGTAACTAGTACAAATCCCTGAGAATGCCGAAGTTCGATGCTGAAAGGTTTATTGAAGAGGTTAGGAACAGGACAAATCTGTATGATATTGGAAACAAAGATTGCAAAAAAGAAAGACAATAGATGGGCCGCAATTAGTGCAGTGTTCAGTTTATCTGTTAAGCCTTGGTTCCATTATTTGCATGAACTACGCTAAGTGAAAACGCTATAGCGCTGGGCGACAACGTAAAAAAATACCTGACGTTTGACGTCCAGCTGCATAGTAGTTTTTTTTTCAGTCAAGTGAAAACCATGCTTTAAAGTGGTTCTTGTCGAGAACCCCAAGCCACTAGCCATTAAGAATATAAAAAAAAACCCTACTGTAGTTTTATGAAAAACCTCTAATAGACCATTCCATTAATTGTTTGCAGCGAAACCAACTCGAAGAGACGGGGCAGCCATCTTAGGTTATTTCCCTCGCACCACGAGGCAACGAAAGAGGGAGCCCGAGTTCACTACACAAAGGAGGCTAGCTGACTCACATTGCTTCTAGCCATAGAGACTAAAACCCCAAGGAGTGGCAGGAATGCCAAAACTTGTTGCTCTTTTTCCTGGTACAGGGCGACTTCCGCTAAGCAAAATTAAACGGGCCGGAAGCTCTCATGTACCAATTTAGGAGCAACATCATTATTTGCGCTTGTAGAGCGGGGGACCTGCCATTCCTTGGGGTTTATAGTCTCTATGTTCTAGCGGTTCTTCTTGGAGCGAGGGAAATAACCTAAGGCCGCCCCATCCATTGTGCGTTTCCTTCTACGCAGGAAACTCTTCTTGGTTTTCAGTACCTTAAAACCCTGCGGGCCATGCAGGTTAGCTTAGCTAGTAACTTAAATACTGTAATGAGGATTTTTCACATTAACGCGAGAACATATCCTTTTCGTCTGGCTTCTACCAGTTAAGGCTCTAGCCTCTATGCAAATAATATTCGTAGACAATGTAGTAAAATTTAGTTCGTCCCTGTAAAGGGCAAAGGAGAAATACATTGGAATCGAATTAAGTATTTTTCACTAGTCGCTAACAATATAAAGTCGTCTATGTATTGATTTCACCCACCGTGGAACGTGTCTGGAAAGATTAGAAAACTTCAGTTATACCTGTATTTTGGAAAGTATGTACGGGAGAGATAAAAGAGTGCTTCTTTCGCCACTAATTGGAGCTTTTCAATACTTTTCTTTCACTATTTTTAAGCCTCGGCTTCTAACTTTATCCCCAAACCGAGAGTGGAATTATAGAAATCTCTTTTTTTCACTTTCATTCCGTCTATGAAATAAAGTAATCTTTTTTTCTTCCTCAAGGTCTCTATTATAAAAAGCTAGGGGATTTCCAAATCTTTTATACTCTGTAACTTCACTTCAATGCTAGACTTATTAAATAAAAACGGACTATAAGAATTGGAAAAATTTATATCGAACTTTAATAAGATAAAACAAATTATAATGATATTCCGAATTTAATTTTATTTTGAATTACAGAGAACTTAAGTGAATATTTTTTGTGAATATTGAATGGTAGAAATTCGCTACATAAGGTAGGATAAGGATGGTGTAATTGTAGCACCAAGAATAGATTTAATTTTAGAAGTAGGAATGGAGAACAGAGTAATCTGGTTGCTCGTCAAAGCCCCGGACCCCCTTCCACGGGACGGAGGAGTATGAAAGAAGAGGCGGGTCATAGCGACACAGGTATAAAGGAATCACGTATTTTTCGCCATTCCCGTCAGCGATGTCGTCAAAACGTATTTAAGTGAGCCAATAAGATAATTTAAACTTTTCTTTACCTGTTGGAGGGAGGGGCTGTTTCTGGGCTACGAGTTGCATGGACTGAAGTAACAACCGTTCTCCATTCCTACTTCTAAAATTAAATCTATCCCTGGTAGCACAAAACGGTGAAGAGTTTCCTATCTACTATAACATTACGGAAGGGTGTAAAGTCATATCTACAAGGGCCAACGGGCCCTGTAGAATACCCACTCCACTTGACGTTCTAAGTAAATCCCTGTTTCTAATTTTACAAACGCGATTGGCATTTAAATACACTTTCCATAAATGCAATATGAATCCGATGGTCGTGCGTTTATTTTTGCACAATAGTAACTGTTTACTCAAATTTACTCATCAACTGAAATGCTACTTTCGGTATTGCCAGGAATTCGTACAGCTAATAGGAATTATTATTCCCCCATACATCCCATGGTAATTTCTATACGGGTTTTGTGGGCCGGGCTTGAGATCTATTTGTCACGCGTCACAATTCGGACACCTATATCTAACTGTGATTTCATTGGTTGGTAGGAATGATAGGTATTGTCCGCGCGCTAGGCTCAACACGTAACATGATAGGTTATTCGCGAGGTAAAATTCGTCATATACGTCATGACAAAATCCACCTGGATACATTGAGAAAATGACTACGCAACTATTACTAAAAGCTGAATGTATTCCTTTAACTTAACTATAGCTATATTTTCACTGGATTCACTTCATATTGATAAAGCGTATAATAATTTGTGTCAATATTTTGATAGTTTTGAAACTTTGACAAACAAAACGAACCAAATTATGAGCCGGATTTATTGTTGTTAATATTTCAAAGTGAAAGGATTTTTACAATAACATTTCTAAAGTTACTTATGTAGAACTGAACAGAATTGCGATCCGACGAAAATGTCTACTTTTACACGTGATTAAGGGAAGAAAACTTTCAAATTACTTTTTCTTACAGAACATAGACTACCCCCCTTACCAGAAGGGGATAATAGAAGAAGGATGACACAATGTATCCTCTTAATGCTTTAGTTATGTAACATGATTTTTCCCAGGCTGACACTGTTTGTTTGCTCTACTGCTCATCAAACTTCAGATAGGCATCGCACCGTTTGGTGGGTACTAAATCCTCAGCAATCAACCCACAAACCTTGATTGTCTTGACGCGGGACAAAAATCCACAAGCGCGTCTTGCAAACAGTTAAAGGCTAATAGAGTAATGATGAGGGAACTATTTATCGTGTATGTGATTCGGTTTAGCAACCTTGCTCCTAATGATCTGATGTTGGGAAGAACCACCTTACAATGACCCCGTTTTGTGGTACACTTCCCTTGAAAAGAAGTATTTTATACTTCTGCCTTTACAGTATTCCCAACACTCTACAAATCTTGTTATGGAAGAAAAGGACGTATCTATTTATGAACAAAGCCAAAAGTCATCTAAGACTTTGAAAGATTTCAGATAACGCGGCTGTATTCCTAATATGAATCACGACTCCATGATTTGGTTACGAATGCAAAGAAAGTTTAACGAACTGCAATGGCGCAGCATAAATGAATGAGTCGGGAGCTAAACCGATTTCCATTTGCTGTAGTTTTGGAATTGTTATTAGAGCACCGTGTTTTCGCATTTTTGAGGCGGTTCTTGGTGTTTTAAACCTAATTGCCAAATTCCGCATTCCCTTTAACGGCCCTAAAATCTAACCCATAGCAGCAGTCTTGAAGTCTCCTTTTTAAGGAATCGAGGAAAGGGGAGAATATTTGTTCATCCGGTTTGAGGAAAAGTATTAGAAGCTTTTATGATTTTTCGAGCATCCGCCTACAAGCTTTAAAACCCATCCGAACCACGCCACGTTTGTTCATTTCCCCAAAGAAGATTAACTAGGACCTACTCGTATAGTTTTTAGATATAAGAAAGTAGATCAATCCGATACTCTTATGTCGAAAAAAAGAGACAAATAAAAGTATTTTTAAAATTCGTAATTAGGAAGTAAATCATACATTTAAATTTTGACGTTATAGTGTAGAATAATATCAGAAGTAAGATGAGACTAGAAGTGAAGGGCTCTAGCATTGGTAGTAGAACCTGGCACTAGTGAACAAATTTGAGGATTTTATGCCGCTTCCATCGCGCGTACACTACAGAGAAAAAAATTGGTCGAGTTCTAAAAACATTTCCAACCCCCTTCCCCTGAACCTAAAGCCGCGGAACACGGACGCTTGTGCTTGAATCAAGTTCGGCCGTCTACCGCCACGAGCGTCTCACGTTTTGGAGGGAAAATTCAGAAACCGCTACTAGAGGGCCAACTGTTTGTGTGTTATCAAGAATATTCACTTTCGCCGAGTGAGGAATTTGGTTAGCTCAGTACTTCTAGTCTCATCTCACTTCTGATAATATACAGGGTGTTTCTGGAAAGTCTGGCACAAATTAACAGGCATGTTCCTTGGGTCAAAAGGAGACCGAAAGGTCCTATGACGTTTTGGGATAAAGCGCTCCGTTGCGACGTTATGGGCTCTCAAAAGTCCGCCGGAAAACAAGGAGATTTTGCAGAATTATAGCACTAGTATTGTGGTTTTGACCCAATTGTTTTCGATTATTGAGCATAAGGCAATGATCGAAATAAGTTCAAACCTAGTAGAAGACAATGAACGTGTTAAACGGCCAAAAGCGTTAATCCCTTTGTTTTAATTAATGATTGTAATTAAAGGTAAGGAAAGTAGCTCAGATATCGGTTACTTGTTTGTTCAGATGTACTGGTAACTGACCAGTCTTTTATTCTTTATTTCAATTAGACACATTACTTTTACAATAATTCGAATGAAACACATTACTTTAACAATATTAATTCGAATGAAACGCATTACTTTAACAATATTAATTCGAATGAACCCCTTAACCTTTACAATAATTTGAATCGAACCCATTAATTTTACAATAATTCGAATTGAACCCATTACATTTACAATAATTCGAATTGAACCCATTACATTTACAATAATTCGAATGAACCCCATTTCTTTTACAATAATTCGAATCGAACCCCATTACTTTTACAATAATTCGAATGAAACCCAATTACATTGTTCTACAAAAATTGTTCAAAATGGGCACCATCAACGTTTAAGCAAACTTGCGCGCGTACGCCATGAAGCACGTTCAGGTACACACATTTAAGCCGTCTGTAAAAAACCTACAACTTCTGACGTTGAAAACTACCCTAATGTTTAGACCAACACAGCAGGGGAAATTCGAATTATTGTGAATGTAATGGGTTCAATTCGAATTATTGTAAATGTAATGGGTTCGATTCGAATTATTGTAAAATTAATGGGTTCGATTCAAATTATTATAAAATTAATGGGTTCGATTCGATTTATTGTAAAATTTAAGGGGTTCATTCGAATTATTGTAAAGGTTAAGGGATTGTAAAAGTAATGTGGTTCATTCGAATTATTGTAAAAGTAATGTGTCTAATTGAAATAAAGAATAAAAGACTGGCCAGTTACCAGTTCATCTGAACAATCGAGTAACCAATATCTGAGCTACTTTCCTTACCTTTAATTACAATCATTAATTAAAACAAAGGGATTAACGCTTTTGGCCGTTTAACACGTTCATTGTCTTCCACTAGGTTTGAACTTATTTCGATCATTGCCTTATGCTCAATAATCGAAAACAATTGGGTCAAAACCACAATACTAGTGCTATAATTCTGCAAAATCTCCTTGTTTTCCGGCCTACTTTTGAGAGCCCATAACGTCGCAACGGAGCGCTTTACCCCAAAACGTCATAGGACCTTTCGGACTCCATTTGACCCAAGGAACATGTCTGTTAATTTGTGCCAGACTTTCCAGAAACACCCTGTATATATGAATATTCACAAATTGATAGATATTTGAATAATATATACGATTTAACAAGAAACTGCTTTGGATAAAAATTTTATAATTTTAAAAATTATGGGTGATAGCATAAGCGAATAATCCCTTTTAAGTATCCATCATCAGGTCTTTGGTTTAAGCTTCTAAATCAGCAAAAAAAATTGAAATTTACATGTTTCTTATAAATATTTAATTATAGTATTTGTGGCTGGCAAGAAGTAACATCCAAGGCTATGTTAAGAGATTAATTAACGTTTTAATAGTAATTTAATTAAACTAATATGTTTTAGATGAGGGTTTTGAATTTTACTCCTTGCCAATCGCAAATAAAAGGAGTGTGCCAATCACTGTTTCTTATTTTACCTGAAGTTTAAAACTTATGAAAAATAATATCGAAAAAATTGCAATGGTCGCAAAAAAGTAGTGAAATTTTTGTTTTATGTTGGATACCTTTTATATCAATGGAAATTAGATATTTTAAAACTTTGGTCCTCTGAATATACTTCTGTTAGAATATATTATGAAGGAATCTTACCGAAAAGGGGGAGAAGAGAGGAATATTTTTGAGACTTCTCTGAAATATTTGGATGAGAAGAAGCCGAAGAGCAAACAAACCCTAATCTCCACTGCGTTCCCCCTCCTTAATCTTGTTTGTAGGTTCGTGCTATGTTTGCGTAATGAGATTTTCGTCGACTTCTAAATTTTTAAGTCTATTTCTTATTCTCATACAGTTTTTATTTCTCAGCTTCTATCTGAAAAGTTTGCTTCTTTCCTGTTTCCTTTACAGATAGTGCCATCTAGATTGTGAACATTGAATGAATCGAAGGAGAAAGAAAACTACCATGTTGCTTTCTTTTATCTTGAGCGAACAATACTGAGCCTACGAGAAAATGAGCATGGTGAGCGAAATATTATACTTTTATTAGTTGCTTCGGATTTATTGCGTCAGATGGAAATAGTTTTAAGTAATCTAAAAGGTGTTTGCGAAATTGGTTTTTAACTTTTAAATTTTTTTGAAGTATTTTCCGACGGACAAAAAAAACCTCTATAATTCTAGCGCATTAATTATTTAATCAGTCATTGATATTTATCTCTAACATTCCTTATCAACATTAAGCTATCAAATATATGCAATGAGTGCAATTTAGATACTTAACGATATATTGAATTTCTTGATATTATGTTGTGTTTACGCGTTTAATTACCACTTTAATACATAATTAAAGCCGTTCAAATCTACCCAAAACAATTCTTTTTGGATAAGTTATAGAAAGAGGTGTTTTAAACTAGATTCTCCCATCGCGTTTCGTAATTAAATCCTTAATATATTTTTTTAAGGTAAAAAAACTTTCTCTCTTTACTTTTATTCGTTTTGACATATTTCCCAGTTGTGTCCAAGAATAACGATAATGGGATTTTATATTTCTGCCGCCGATATTTTATTTTTATTACGGTTAAGTTTAGACCTAATAATAATTGCCAAAAAAGAACCACGCCATTTTGCGTTCACGAATAATATTAAAATACAGAATATTTCTTTTTAATATTTCCCTTTGCCCTTTCACTGAAATACATTTCTAAAGGGAGGCTATTAATACCATTCATCTATTAGCAATAGATACCTTTGTGTCTATTCGTAAATAAGCAATTAAAGCGAAACTTTGCGCTTTTGTAATTGCACCTGATGTGTTGCATTTGGATTTGAAAGAGAACCCAAAAGATAGTAGCAGGTAGATATTACAGTATCATGACATGTACACGTAATCAAGCATAAAATCTATTAATAATAGTGCCTTTGAAAACAAAGCCTTGAGAAAGTAAATGATATATGGTGAAAATTAATTGGCTGAACAGAATATTCAGTTTTAAAGACATAATTATAAAACATGAATTATTTTAAAAAATTTCAATATCTGGTACTTCAGCGAATCGATTTTGTCAACTTCTCTTTTACTTTTCAAGTCTTTGTCTACAAAGTAATTTTTTTATTAACATCTAATAGAGCCCACCAGCCCTGTAGAATATTTTATCTCTAATTTTTTGGAAATTATAAGTTAACCATGAAATGACGTCATGGTAAAGAATAAACCGTTTTTGACTTTTAATCAAATGAATTATGGCAACTAGTTTGTATTGTTTTGAAGCCACTTTTCCATTAACCCCTGTCTTAAGCCTTGTTTCCATGGCAGAAGTGTATAAGTTGAGAACGAAATGTGGCCAGAGTTTGGAACCGAAACTAAACTAGTTAAGGTTCATTCAGACTACAGACGAAAATCTTACGTAGATATCGGTCAAGTCACGTTGCAAGCTTGATTAGACGTTGGTCACACGTGTCAACGACTACGTAGAAGATTCGAGGGTTTAGTTCGAAAATTTTCATTTTCGTTAGGCAGTGTCCAGATGGCACCACCTCGTTAGCACCATTAGCTCACTCTATCATGCCTCAGTGACTCATAGCCGAATGAACTATCCATTAGCAGACACTAAATGAAATGTTTTAGGATTATTGGCTCTTGGCTGTATTGGTCATTTTAAATTCCCTTATTTTAGTATTCAAAAGTCACCATACATGGGACTCGTTTTTAAGTCTTTTGCTCTCACTTCTGAACAAGGAAATGAACGTAATGACGCCACAGAAATGAAATTAACTAGGCGACCGACGGGAATGTAAGATTTTACTTAAGTCTGAAGGGGCCTTTAGTCCCTAGATAGTCAGGAATTGATCACCTACAACCGTAGATATTTTGTGTCTATCATAAACTCAACTTCAACTTTTAATAACGCGACATCAGGATATTAAATCAACATAAAAGGCTGTCACTAGTGATCTCTAAACAAGTCTTTTGTGTCCCAGTTGACTTACTATAAGGTCAAATTGATTTTAATTTATTAACTTTGGTGAAATTAAACGAAAATGGAAATATTGTTGAATATTATAGCTTCGATCGGTCTTATTCTTACTGAAAAGAAAATAATTGACACTATTTGAGTTCATATGCGGGCGTACAGTAAGGTTTAATGAACTGCTTATTTTACCTCTCCGAGTGGCGATGACGTCACAGAGAGGTATTGCACTGGACGTGTCTGTGTGTTTGTGTATGTTTGTCACCGCTTTCGCAGTTGACAAATCGGATCAAACGTGTTCGCAGAAAGCAATTTTTGTCTTCTACTCCAATCTTTAGGATTAAGAAGTACGCGGCGATCGGCTAGAGTTACGAGAAACGTCTAGCCTCCCAATGGCAGGGCTTCTACCAAAGGTTCACGCAATTGCGGGTTTTCTTATCATTTAATGTGAATCAATCGCCTCATATGCCCTAAATTTCCTAAAATTGTTAAAGAGGCATACGCTTGAATTCAAACGTAAACAATAACTATGTTTAAAATGATTTTAGGAATAGAGTTTCTTAAACGATTTAACTAGAATTAAGGTAAATTAATGATGATTAAAATACTAATATCAATTACATTTATTTAATTGAGAAAAACATCTTAATTGTGTAATTTTCCTCGTCTCGATTCGGAGAGGTTTATTTTGGTTTCCCAACTTGTTCATTTTCTCCACTCGAGATAAAAATGTGTCGAAATATTAATCTCTTAATTTAAGCTCGATTCTTAGTTTTGGTATGGAAAAGGGTGAAGCGAATGCAATAAGGCCGTTTTTGTTCTTAGAAGACCAGAGTATTGCTTTAATATTATACAATTTGGATACCGAAGTCATTCTCTCTTTAATGGAGTTTCCGTAAACTCTCTAATTCTGCCAACTTCAATTTTATTCATTTAAATGGAACCAATGAATTTAATCGCGGGGATTAGTCATAAACCGCAGTTAAATAAGTACGACATGCTAAGTTTAGCAAACCCGTAATTCACTAAGCCTTTCCTATAATAACTACAAAGTCCTTGACAAAAATTAGTAGCCCCACCCATCGGTATTTCTACATTACACTATAAAAGTTCTCTACACGCGATGATAGGAAATTATCACTCAATTTTTACTACCCATACCAAGCAGCTTGGACCGTTTTTGTTTTTTTATACTTCTTTGTAAGACTGATTAATGTTGCACGCCACACGAAAGGCTTATTTCGGGTGACTTACTCTTAAAGTAAAAATCTAATGAAGTTACACATTATTATGAGACCAAGAACAGAAAAACGTTTACAAGTTCATAAGATATGTTCCCTAAGTTTGTCACTGGCTACTAAGAGCTTGTCATGAAATTACGTATTTGAAACGTTATAGATTCTCGTGAAGCGACGCCTGGTGAGGTGGTGTCAAAGACTAAATAGGAAGATGGACTGCAAAACCGATTGTAGTCAATTTTCGCGTCGTTCTCGAACTAGCTTTCAGTAAGTCTCTCATCGGAAGTGTCATACTTGTGGAACTTAACTTGTGATATGAGCTACCTGGCTTTGCAATGATACAGGGAATAGCTTCCTGTCTAAGTGCACCGTAAACACTGAACAGTTTTTATGGCCACCCGTACGTAATATATATATATATATATATATATATATATATATATATATATATATATATATATATATATATATATATATATATATATATATATATATATATATATATATATATATATTACGTACGGGTGGCCATAAAAACTGTTCAGTGTTTACGGTGCACTTAGACAGGAAGCTATTCCCTGTATCATTGCAAAGCCAGGTAGCTCATATCACAAGTTAAGTTCCACAAGTATGACACTTATATATTATATATATATATATATATATATATAATATATATATATTCAAATTCAAAGTATCATGGTAGCTTTCGGTTGGTATTACTTTTATTCTTAACAAGTTAACATGGACGTTACAGGTATTGTTCAAAATGTCCACCAACGGCGTTAAGACAAACATGAACCCGTCTTTCGAAAGATTCTTGGACATGTTGGAAGATTCCTGGCATGTTCCTGATTGTTTGACAACCTTCAATAATTCGTCTTCGCAAGTCTTCCTCATCACGGACTTCATTCTTGTACACGATGTCTTTGAGATGACCCCAAAGATAGAAATCGCACGGATTTAAATCCGGAGATCTGGCTGGCCACGCATTGTTTTTTATTCACAAACGTAAACAATAAACGGTGGTTTGCTAAAAAGTCTTTGGGGTCATCTCAAAGATTTTTTTGACATCGTGTACAAGAATGAAGTCCGTGAATAAAAAACAATGCTGACAGTCATGACGCAAACGTAAAAACTAAACGGTGGTTTGCTATAAAGTAACGCGATGTTGTTGATAACGTCACAGTATCACTTCGAACGAACGTGTGGTAGTACAGTATGGCGTATACCAATGCAGAATATGCCGACATGCATCTCATGTATGGACTGGCGCAGGGCAATTCAGTGGAAGCACAGCGGCGATACCAGGAACAATTTCCGCAACGACGCATACCAAATCGTCGTACGTTCGAGGCTGTTGACAGGCGCTTGAGGGACATCGGACAAGTACAACCCAACAACGTTCGAGAGCGAGACATTCCAGAAGACATGGAGGAAATCGAGGAAGACGTCCTTGCCATGTTCGATGAGGACCCCTCGACAAGTACCAGACAAGTTGGACGACAATTACATGTTAATCACGTTTTGTTCTGGCGAATTCTCCGCGGACATTAGTTTCACCCGTATCGTATTCAAAAGGTGCAAGCTCTTAACCCGGCAGATTATCCAAGACGCATCGACTTTTGCGAGTGGTTTTTGGCCAGAGTAGAGGACAATCAATTTCCACGGGTCCTTTTAGTAACCGACGAGGCACATTTTTCCCGGGATGGAATTCTGAACTATCACAACCACCACGAATGGCGCCAATTAAACCCACACGCAACTAGTGTTAGAAGTCACCAACAGCAATTTTCTTTAAACGTATGGTGCGGCATTGTCGGTAATCATTTACTAGGTCCGCATTTTCTTCCACCCAGACTAAATGGTGAAGCATATCTCACGTTCTTAAGAGACACTTTACCTGAACTACTCGAGGACATACCGTTAGCATTACTTCGTGACATGTGGTTTATGCACGACGGGGCACCCCCACATTTCAGCCGTGCAGTTAGAGAACATCTTAATGCTACGTTTAATTTGAGGTGGATTGGGCGTGGAGGACCAGTTGCGTGGCCAGCCAGATCTCCGGATTTAAATCCGTGCGATTTCTATCTTTGGGGTCATCTCAAAGACATCGTGTACAAGAATGAAGTCCGTGATGAGGAAGACTTGCGAAGACGAATTATTGAAGGTTGTCAAACAATCAGGAACATGCCAGGAATCTTCCAACATGTCCAAGAATCTTTCGAAAGACGGGTTCATGTTTGTCTTAACGCCGTTGGTGGACATTTTGAACAATACCTGTAACGTCCATGTTAACTTGTTAAGAATAAAAGTAATACCAACCGAAAGGTACCATGATACTTTGAATTTACTTTACTAGAGTAGTCATACTTATACTCATTTAATACACTTCTGCCAGGTGAAAGTTCAATAACGATGTTAGAGGGAAACTATTGAAATTGTCTCATTATTTCTAAACAAGTTGATAAGGCTGAATTTGTTTTAGTCTACATTTTCGAATATTTTCTTGTTTTAGGGGCCAATGTTTGGGGGGCCATATCTTCGTTGCAAATTCTTGTACACCCCATGTTCTTTGACACTTTCCACTCAGTTTGACCCAAAGAACACGCCCCTTGATTTATGGCAGACTTATCAGAAACACCCTGTATATACAAGAGATTTGTCCTTTAAATGATGATGCATTTATTACAGTAGCCAAATTGACTAAAATAGATTGTATTAACGAACTAGGTAACTTTCTTCTGTAATTTTTATTTATTAGGCTTCGATTTTCATAGTTTTGCGTTCAAAAATTAACTGTTTCCCTTGTATCGCTAAGTTTAGATTCATTTCTGCGAGGCTGAAATTGTGTTTCTCTGTAATTTACTCTTCTCAAAATACAATAATAGGTGAGCCAAAATAGATTGGGTTAACCTTCAAACCAAAATCTGATAAATAATGGCGTCAACGGATTAATGTATGTAGAACCTTGCAGAATAGCTTTAGAATCTGGTAGAAACAAACCATCCTCGCGTACTTCATTGAGAAACATCGTCTGCTAATACGTTGGCTCGACCCACAAACTTTGTAACACCCTTACTTCTAGTGGTTCTAAATAAAATTCGTATCTTTATTTTCTTGGTTTAAATAAATTCATTTCAAAAAAAGCTGAAGTGTTTGATCGGGTCAACTTTGGAATTTGGATGCTGTTTCTTATCCGTTCCTTCAACGCTATTCATTTGTAATAAATATTTTAATGCCATTATTTGGTACCAAATGGTTACTCTACAGCAACCCGCAACAGAAATTGGCGTATGATTAAATCATTTACCGAAATCAAAGTCTGTAAAAAAGAAATGCAAGTGTCCGACCTTTCTTATAAGTGGTTTATTTATTGAGGGAAGGCCTTGTCAGTTTCAGTCTCTTTTTCACGTTCGGGTTTTGAATTGATTTACGAAGGGAAATCTTCAACTGGCGGAACACACACTGGTGCCTCATCTCTACATAAAGTCAAAGTAGGACGTTAAGCGCTGCTCCATCTTTCGGATAAAGAGTCTTCCTATTCCTTCGCCTATTTGGGCGAACGTACCTAGATCATGATTGATGGTATATTGATGGTCGTAGAGTTCCGAACCTCATCTGGATTAGATCTTGACGAATGTGAGCTCCCATACTGCTCCCTTATCTATTTTTACATTATTATTATTATATTCGCTTTTTCAACTCGTTCTGTGCATTTGGCTAAATTTAAAATTTGTCTGGATTATTTTATGCAGTCATCGGGAAAATAGATATGCTAAAGTATGAAATTTATAACTTTATGGTAGTAGCTAACTTCACCCTGGTGTTTCATGTCTAAGTAGGGATACACATATGAAATATCTGCACGATGCTGTTTGCTAAGAAAATAAAGTTTTTATATAACTGTAAATTCATTAGCTTAAAACGATGCTTAACAAGGGGTTGATCTAAAAAACCGCTTTCTCAAATATGCAAGGTGTTTCTGATAAGTCTGCCATAAATTAAGGGGGTGTTATTCAGGCATTTTTGAGTCGAAAATGTTATATGACATTTTGCCGTCCGGGCCACGATTCGTGTGTTTTAGGGATGACCCCTTAATAAATTAGAAATTATTGTCTTTCAGTTTCTTAATTAAATTTAAGGGGTCATCCGTAAAATACTCAAATCTTAACTCGAAATCAGTGGCCCGGACGGCAAAAGGTCATAGAACATTTTCGACTCAAAGTCGCCCAAAAGAACATTCCCCTTAATTTATGGCAGACTTATTCGAAAAAATTGTACGTGAGATAAATTAGGATGTCGAAGGACGGAACTTGCATTTCTACGGAATCAGAGTGATTAACTTCACGCCTAAAAAAGCGCTTTTCTATAAATAGCAGTTTTGCAAGATATTTCCCAGACAAAACTCTCATCCATATCTCTACAAATTATAGCATTTTTCAAATTTTCCCTGATAATTTATTATAATTTATTAAAATTTATTTTTATCTAGAAAGAAAAAACGAAACAAAAAATCTTAATATTTTATATAAATAATTCTGGGAATTTGAAGAAAATGACAAGTTCGTCTAAACCATTAAAGAAACAGGTGTATAGATTTTTCTATAAATAAACACTTTAGAGAAACAGGGGCGATGGGACCTTAGTGCAAAGTAGGGTGCAAAGAGACGGGGAATGGAAGAAAAAGAAAGGTACGAAAGAGATCTATCGATTTAGAGAGAAAAGAAATCGGGGATTTTTTTTTCACGCAACCCCGTCGAACCGAGAAGACGTGATTTATTAGTTAATGGGACTAGTAAACTGAGAGCTAAAAAAAAAAGAGAAAAAGGATCCATAGAAAAAGATAACTTGTCAATCAGTCTCAACTTAAGCATGGAGGAAAATAGAATGGAGAAGGAAAGATGGAATATTCTCTAAGAGGGTTTTGACGCCAACCTCTCACTGCGGGAGGATTGGAAATGTATTTTCGCAGCCTTGTAAAATTTAGTCACGTGACAAACGAACATTTTAGCGCCTTAGAATGTTTACTAGGATACTCTCCCAATTGTTGTTAAGAGAGAGAAAAAAGCATTCATTTGTTTCTCTCCTTCGAATTTTCCTCCATGCATGAAAGAACCGGCAATATATATATGGGGATAACTAAAGATCATGGAGCTCTAATGCCCAGTTATATTTTAGGACGTTCCTAAGTCTTAAATGGGTTCTTGTCGCTATCAATTAACGGAAACCATAATTATGTAATAGCAATTAAAGTAGTATCAGTTTATCCTGGCAATACACTTTTATATAATGAAAGAGTTGCTTCGAACCTTTAGTTAGTTTTTCAACATTATGATTAACCCCAAAAAAAGTAAATAGTTTTTAATTAAATTTGGCTGGGTATTTGTTTAACATTATGAGATTTTAAATTAGAACGTAATTCTTTTTCAAATAATGTTCATATATTTGTTTTTCGTACTGGATAGGAGAATCCAAATTTACTTTTCATATGATCAAATTTCGTCTTAACTATTCGAAAAAAACTACTCTTTGATGAAAATAACTCCTTGGGATGGAAGATCAAAAGAATCAAGGCGTATTATAAATTTACCTTATGTTGTTTTGCAGATTTTATATTAAATACATTAAATTTATATCGAAAAGTTAATATACGAACTTCATACATTTTCAAAATTGATTTTCAATATATAATATGCACAGGAATACATACAGGTATTAAGAATCATTGTGTAGCCATTTTCTCTAGTATCTAGGCGGATTTTGCGGGAAGAGCTAGACTTATCATTATGCATTCTTCGATTAATTTTACCTTTCCCCTATATCTTGAACTCGCATTGCCACCAAACAATGAAATCACAGTAAGAAAGACTTCAGAATTATAAGCCCAGCCCACAGACATAACATAGACAAACATGATTCCAATTAGTCATATGCATTCCTGATATACACTATAGCAAGCTTTAGCAATATTTGATGCTACTTTCATATCTTGGAGTCTTAGATTATCCTGTAACGGTATTATTTAAATAATCATAAACTGTAAGTTGCTGTACGTTTAATTTGAATTTTCGAAATATGCCGTAGGTGGCATTTTCTTCATGCATAATGTAACATGTTTTGCAAGAGCAAATTATTTAGGCTCGTTACCCGAGTAACATAAAGGTTAAGCTGTATCCAAAGCTGCTGTGATTGCAAAAGCATGTAATGTGAGAAAGTTTAGAAGTGCTTCATGGTTCATACGCTACATGATATTTGGGGGACAGCGAACTACTTTATAAAGCAGTATTCCGTCTTGCCACCATGATATTGATACCCTTATATGTGCTAAACGTGGCGCTAGTTACCTACAAAAACAAGTTGATTCACGCGTCTATATATCTTTCTTTATACTCCGTTTAACCATATTTTTTCGTCATAGACTATACCCTCACCTGTTCTGAGCATTTTATTACTTCAGGCGATTAAATTTTAATGATGGTGATGGCACAAGTAGGCTCGGTATATTTTTTGTTGTCGCTACATAACTGGACAGACTTAGCTATTAAGTTATATAAGACAGGCTTAATGGGTGGTTGAATTTTGGTTGTGTGGATGGCGTCCAGCTAAAAGAGCTCGTTGCTTGATTATTATTCTTCGGAACTACAAAAACAAACCTTGCCTGTAATTACGAGAAAGAAATTAATTAATGTTCAACCCTTCTCCTTCCTCCAACGCCGACTGCATTTTTTTCCCCGCGTTTTCTAATTTAATTCCCTCGAGGGTTTCGTACATCCACTCGCTGAAAGAATTCCGCTCTTAACAAATACGATGAAATTAATAATAGAGGGTTTGCAGTCTACAATTATTATTTTGTCGATGGATAAAGTACGTGACATCGCAGGCGTCAATTTTGCTCGTCCTTCTCTCACTGTCCAAGTCGTTTATCCCCTAAGGGACAAGGCTTGTCGCTAATCAAATTGAATGGGCGTGTCCCATTGCTGCATGCTCCGAATCCTATGTTCAATAGATACGAGAAATACAAGGCCTTTGATTTTTCTCAAGTATCGGGAATTATGTCACGAAGTAATTCGCATAGAGCCGACATTTTTACTTTAAATACAACGTCACCATGACTTACCTCCTGATTGGTATGCACTCTATTAATGCCAATCTCTTTTTTACAGAGAGGTAATAAGCGCAGGGATCCATATTTATTTAAAATAAATTCGTGGCATTTATCAATAATCATAGTTTTAATGTTTTTCTGATTGGAATCTGCCTTCACTTGAATTATAACAATATGTTTCAACTAATAACCCTTACGACCGTTATGTTCAAATATACTTGTCATGTGGTTTCGGGATATCTAGTTATCTAGTTTTTTGCACTTAAATGTTATATTCTTATGAATTATCACGCATAAACTGAAGTAATGAAAGATGGAAGTATCCTAATTGTCCTTCAGCTATAACTAGCCTATTGAATTGATAAAACATTTTGACTCGACTAGATGAGTACACCGACTTGAGTTTAATTCAGAAAGTTGTATTGTCTGAAGTCGAGTGTGACATTTGAGGAAGTTCAGGCACGAATGTTAAATTTCATAAACTTGGTGAGATTAGAAACGTGTTTGTTTACACCAAAAAGGATATATAGTATGAATAATCTGTCTTTCAAAAACAATAGAAATGTAATTTTTGGTGAAAAAACGAAGAAAAGTATTTTTTTAAAATAATTGATGTTTTATAATCATGTCTTTAAAGTTTAAACTGAAAAAGTTTAATATCTGGTACTTCGGTCATTCCATTTTCTTCCCTTACCGTTTACTTTTTCTAGCCTTTGTGCACTAAAACCTTTTTTAATAATATTCGATTTTTACGATCTTAAAATTCATTGTGAATGGCGAATAAGCGCCTGTTTCCTCTTTTCTTTCTTGTTTCGAACATTGGTTTCTACGCAGCGGTATAAGGTGAACAACATTTAGTTCCGAAATAAGAAGATAATACAATAAAAGAACTGTTTCAGTAGTATACTACACCAAAAGAAGTTTGACTACGTTGACTTTAATTTATCGAGGTTAAAGTAGGCTTGGCTGGCAAGATCACATTTGCCCGCTTGATCTTGTTCTTGTCTTTCGAATACTTTTCTCTCTCTCTGTCTCTCCTCGCGCTTCCAAGATCTTTTTAAGACTTGCGTGATTGATGGGGAACCTATCGGATTTTCTTCTTTTAAAGTGTATAGAAAACTGAGACAACTCTTTGGAAATCGATTGCGAATCGGGGGGTGCTGCGTATCGACATTTTTAAAGTTTTCTTGTAGAATATTTTTCAAAGTAGGTGAAATTTTGCAAGAATGTTCGGTGGGAGGGGGAGAAACAATTTTCTATTACATAAAGACTTTTACTTTTTCCAATATCGTGTTTAGCAAATCATTGCCCATATATGTCAAACGCAGTCTCATTTTGACAGCGTCATGCGTAAATCCAGAAGATTGTTTTTCGAAGTAAGTAATTATCTTGCTTTGTTTGTTCGACTATAATGATCGTTCAAACGAGAAGTTCAGGTAACATAACATGACATACGTTATAATAACGATCTTTCTCTAAATATAATTGGAAAAATATTAATTAGCATTTAGTTAGTTTTGAAAACGAGGACACTGCACTGCCATTGGTTTAGTGGCGTCTGCTAAACCGAACCATGACCTTACTCTTACCTCTCTCAAACTGTGAAAATTAAACCAATCCGGTAGAGCTACGAGATTCGGGCTGGCAGACTTCAGTAAACCAATGGCAGTGCAGTGGTCCACGTTTTAAGACTAATTAAATGCTAATTATTTTGAAATAAGAGACCATTTATTTTTTATATTTTTCCTTTTATATTTAGAAAAAGGCCGTTGTTTTAAGGTATTATGTTATGTTACCTGGACTTTTCCTTTAATTAGGAATTCCATCTAAAGATAAAGTTAAATCTTTCTACAAAAGAATGATGTTCTATCATGCCACGGAATAAGCAGACTTCAAAGATCATTTTGTGAACTCATATAATGATGTTTAGGAAAGAGGGCGATAGAAAGGTGATAAAACATTTAACATAAACTCTTAAAACCTAGCAAAAAATTACATAGCCTCGATTTACATTTGATTAAAAATATGTTGGGCCAAATTTTTTTATTTATTTGTTTATATGTTTCATTGATCGTTTTCGATTACGATTTATTTAAACGTTCTGACGTTACTGGTGATATTTAGCCTAATAACCGTTTAAAGAGGTTCGTAACGCGCTTTGGAGACTCGTTAGGTTTTATCGTTCCCTTCAGAGAGAAGTGATCAATCGAAAATTTTGTGGGAGGAAAGGTCCCCGAATGTCATAGGTCAAGTATTTCCTCGCTCGGCCCCTACTGCGTGGCGAATGAGAGAATCGACCGACCGATTTTCTGCCGTGTTTCACGTCTTTTGAGCTAGCTTTTGTTCCCAGTGTCTTTACTCTTTCGGAATTCGCCCCCTACATTTCCAGTTTCCCGAATTTTCTCAATGCGATCTTTTGTCTATAGTTTTGGAAGTTTTCCCAGCTGCACTCCCTCTTATTACAAAATTTCTAAGGCTTTTTAACGAATTGTTTTGGGAGTTTGTAGAACTGTTTTGAGCTGTATTTTAGTCTACAACAATAGGTCTTTGATGACTAAACTATGCAATGTCTATAAGGTCAAAATACTTTTGACAAAACCGAAAAAAAAAAAGATTGCAAATTTCGAAAGGCTCCTTAGACCTTTCATGGTGTCCAATCTGATCTTGGGTATGGGCATATTGATTTTCATACTAGCAAGTAAATAACCATTAAAAATATGGTTATTTTTTGCGTCACAAATCAATCCATATGAACCGGGTCTTATCAAATTTCTTATTTCCTCTGCCGGGTCGTTATCACTGATAATTTGAACCAAGCTTCTACGACACACTTACACTCGACTATAAACGGTTGTTGTGGAGTAGAGATACTGCCCAAGGGCTGGCTAGCCGCGTAGTCGATCTATGTCGTATATCCTGGATATTTCTGGGCTGAATGCAACGAGCGGTAATGAGCCTTTGGCCATATCGGTAGATTACGAGTCATTCGGAATCCCGAGAGGGAAAACGCGATAGATTTAATGTCAGCGTTGACCCATCTAGGGAATGTTCTGGAAATTGCCCCAGCGGTGCTTTGCACCAAAGCACGCCAAGTATTCCGCACTCTTCTCCGTATTTGAAGAGGAAAAGTTTCGAACAAGGCGGATGTATATTGTTTTCTTTCCATCTAGGAGTTACGCCTGGCTGAGAATAAACGCGAGTCCATTAAATGAAGTAAAATTTTAGAGCGTCCCTTGTTCATGTCATTTTCACTTGCCGATTGCATCCGTTTTCTCAGTAATAAATATTAACATGGTTCAATTTCCCTGTAGAGCCACAACAATAATTGAATTTCGTATTATGTCAGGCAGACGTAGCCTCTACAATTGACAAAATCATGACCGATACACTGAACTATTTCACTTCTAGTGAATGACTTTTGGAATGAAAGAAGAGTGATTTACCTGGACACCACCCTGTAGCTAACTGGATAAGAGATATTTTAAAACACGAAACCCCTATTAGTGTAAGAGAACTCGTTTAATGTTCAGTTACTCTATCAGAGATCCTATAATAGCTTTCACAACCTGTTGGTCTAGATACGCTTACTTTCTGACGCGTTTTATCAACCTTTAGGCTTAAGTTCACCGATCTGTTTGGAGATTTTTACCAATAGGGTTAATTACACTGAATATCTAATGAACACCGCGCTTGAGTGATCTTTAAACTTGCCCCACACGCCGGGGGGCTATCCACAAAATATGACCTTTGCTCGCGATACAATACA
This sequence comes from Phalangium opilio, assembly GCF_054372755.1. Classification (NCBI taxonomy): domain Eukaryota; kingdom Metazoa; phylum Arthropoda; class Arachnida; order Opiliones; family Phalangiidae; genus Phalangium; species Phalangium opilio. The sequence goes on from NW_028324226.1 coordinate 7,342,704, forward strand.
CGGCCTTTACCTTTCACCCTCCGTTATTGGCAAAACTGTGTATGAACACTGTTGTGCCGAAAATTGTGGACCAAGAAATGCCAACTAGCGAAACTGTGGTTAGCGAGTGAGAAAGAAATTGATTCTAATATTAGTAATATCATAAGAAAATCATCCACTTTAAGTATACATCATTTGGCCTCCTGCCCCTTTTCCTGTATATCAGATTTCAGCTGCGTGAAAATACCTTGGTGTTGCGAAAGGCATGTTTTTACGACGGGAAAACGAATTTTTGCTCCATAATTCGGTCCCATGAAAACCATACTTACAAGGCTTTATCTTTTACTCGCATTGCCACAGGTAATTGAAATGGTGCAGTCCCCAGTATCATGTATACGACGCCAAGTCTCTAGCTTCTTTAGTCGACCAATGGATCTACTTTCCCTCCGACGAAAATACTACAGCGTTTTTGAGCCATTCAAAGCGTTATAATATTTTTGTTTCTTGGTTATAACAGATTTTGTAGTGCAAACCTGCAGGTAAATGTAATTCGGTTTGCCTACATACTAGCTCAGTATTCATCCGCGAGTTTCTCTCTTTACCGCGGAAGGGGGGCAGTACATAGTTTTTCGTTTACTAAAGCCATGTTCAGACTTACATGGGGAAACTGGTTCGAAGCGATTCAAAACGCTTCCAAAGTAAAGTGTGAACAAAACTGATACTCGAGAAGCTAATTACAAACGCGGTTTCTTGAAGTTGCTTCTTGCACCAACTTAAAGAGTGTTTGGAAGCTAGTTTATAGTTTTCAGGGGTATATCATATGTCATGAGTATTAAGGGTATTTTCACACGCCTTCGCAGGCAACACCAACGAAAAGATAAGCAGACAGCACTAACAGAAGCGTCTTAAGGCGTGAGCCGAGGCTGTTGAAATCGCTGCGAACTAGCAAAGAAGAGGGTTTAAAAGCTAGTTGGGCAAACGAGCTGTCATCCGATTCCCGTTCAAGTGTGAACATAGCTTTAGAGGCTACATGGATCAAATGTCGTTCTTATTACTATTTTACTGTAAGTTATTTCTGTTTGCTTTTACTGTAGCGAAATTCGTTTTAGCGCCATAACGTCATTTCTGCTAATATTCTTCCTATAGTTAGAAAATGAACTTCGGAACTGAAATGCATTTCCAGTAGTGGCGGCTTGAGTCTACGCTCTTTTCTAGACCTCCTCGACGTAAAAACTGCGTAATGTAATGAAAATATGGCGAAAATAGTTGCTCGCGTTTTTCGTCGTAGCAGCGGGTTTTAAAGAAACCTATTATAGGTGCGTGAAAGAACTTTTGGATATTCTATTCAGGATTTTTCTTTTCCTTCAAGATCCCTTTCTCTTATACGTGCAAGCACGCAGTTGGTAAGTGTAGCGAGCGAGGAAACGAAAGAAAAAAGCTTTGGCTATATATGTATGGTAGAACCTTTCTTTTCAAGTCTTAGTACGGTAGCACCAGCGTGCGAGTCTAATAAATTGGGTTTCTAGAACCCATTCTTTACATTTTTTACAATTTTTTTATTCTGCATTTTTACAGAAGAAATTCGGTAGTAGGGGTAGGTAGGTTTAAATTTATCTTTTATTCCAATCAAAGCTGGTTCATACGCTTATGTACAACTAGCTGTTACCCGAGGCGTCGCTCGCGCATAATTAGAACTTCTATCAAAATGTTATATGAAATGGGTACATTGTGTTCACGTATATCCAACCATTTGGTGAACGAACGCGTATAAAGTGACTGAGCAGCTCTTTTCGTTGCGACTTGATGTACAAGTATTGATATTTCGAATTAAAAACTGGTTTCTATCAAAATAAAATGTAGCTTATATCACTCAGTGTAGCTTTGTGTTAGTGAATACATTATTTTCACGTATATCCAACCATTTGTTGAGAGAATGCTGTTAAAGAGGCAAAGAAGCGCTTCTTCTTCGGAGTTGATTAACAAATATTGAGATTACTAATTTATTTAAAATTAAAGTATAGCCTAATTGCTCATGGAGCTAATGAAATTAGTTGTCGAGGTAATGACAGTTCGAGCTTACACTTTGGCCTTAAGGTGATTATAGGGAATGGGAAGTGCTCGTTGTATCTAATCAGTTTTGGGCCAACATGATTTACAAATATTGATATTTTCAATTCAAACTGGTTTTCTTTTAATCAAAATAATATATAGCCGACATTACTCAGGGATTTTAATTTTTATTAGGGAAATATTTTTAGAATCAGTTTAGTAGTTACAGAGATATCCCCTTCATACAAACAAATAAACAAGTACTACTTCTTTATAATATTAAGAAGTATAGATTCATTCGGATCTTTTGTTTGGTAAAGTCGATATTCCGACAGTATTGTTGGCTTTGTCCATATAATGTATGTGGGCCGCAGTGATCGGCTTTTTCAGCCAAGCTATAAGTATATATATAACTATTATAGGAAAAAATATTCGACCATATAAAACACGGAGCAAACGACCCTTTTATTCTAATTTCTATGGAAAGTGAAAAAAGAGAACCTTGAGCGTAATTTGAAAGCCGATCCTTTTATCATAATGCTAAAGGTTTGGGTATAAACACAGCCAGCGCAATAAACGATTGGGTTTTTGGGCGGGAAGAAGATAGACCAAAAGTAGCTCGGAAAATACAGACGGCTGGGATCAATATTCCATAAGCTACTGTTCTAATAGATCAGCCAACAACGAAATATCATTTCGTTGGAAAACATTAAATTTAAAATAGTCTGGTCGATATTTTACTATTGAACTCAAATTATTCTGTTTATAAACTTAATATATTTTACACCCTTAATCATAGTTTCGAGACTCTTTCTATAACTGACTTAGTTTTATACAGGTTAATCATAGCTATTGATGTCACGATATTTAAAATGACGAGCCGTGGCCCGAAATGTCTCAAATTTTAAATAAATTATTAAAATCACGTTAAATATCTCCTTTAACTAAAGTGTTCTAACTCTTTTGACTTAGATTTATTTAAAACAACCTTTTTTGGTGTTAATCGATCATATTGTAAACTTCAATTCATCAATGTCAAAATAAGGAAAACTATAGTGTTTTGAATTGAATGTGAAATTTTTAATTATCAAATTTATTTTGTTGTTGTTGGTGTTCACCTCGTTGAACTTTGCTGTTTGTTTATGCGTGGAAATTCTCAGATCTCGCAAGGATTCTTGCTTATACTTTGGGTTTTAGTAAATGTTCGAAATCCTTGCTACGATAGTTTTACCAATAGCATTTTCGACTACACTATACGGAAAAAATATGTATTTTTACTTTAGTTTTTTTGACGATCTCTCGATTTCAGAACCATTTATTTCAGTCCTCCTGCGAACGCTCAAGTGATATTTATAGCTAGCGCGTCTTTTCTTCATCATAAGTGTGCAATTCTACCCTTAAGCTCGAGCGTGGGCGGTTTGATTCGTGGCTGTCGAAAGGAAGTAGTCTCTCATAAGGGAATCCTATTTCAAGACCAGTTTTCAAGGCAATATCGTTGAAGCTTACACGAATTTTAGAGTGATAGAAACTCAAGGTGACATAAGAGCTATTACGTCCATGGAACAAGACTGATTGAGATTCATATACATTGTTAGAGAAAGAGCCAGAGAAAATCTGGGTTTGGTAAACCTGACTTTATTCGGCTATGTTCCGTGGACAATATCATGGGTATTGTCCACCGTTTATTTCTTCATTCTTTAGTGGATACGAATTGGATCTGGTTGATGCGATGGCACGTTTATTTCACAGGGACTGGTATCGTGGAAAATTTGTGAAGTAATAAATAATTTTGGAGGCACTAACATAGGAACTTTCAAATTACTTAATGAAATTAGCTTGAGTAGGTTTCAATTCAGATTAATAATTCCTGGATAGAAAAGAGTATATCGCGGCAAGTACGTAACATGGCGATACTGCTTGAAAACGGCCGGTTTTGCTTACCTTTCATATCCAGGAATTATTGATCTTAGGTTTGAATATGGTCGTCACTATGTGAACTCAGATTATACTTTCAAAAACACTGTAGTTACTGTAGACCACAAATCTATTTGGTCATTTAAAAAAGCTACATCATATTCTTGGCCCTATAACTTAAGTAGTCCATTTTGGTTGGAGATCGAGAACCGGCGTGGCTGGCCAATCGACGTATTGACTTTTTTCTTTGCGCGAAACCAATATCGGTTGACGGGAGTCTGTGTCAGGTGCTCATCGAGATTTGCCCAACGCTGAGCAAACAAAGAAGCCCCTGGCCACGAACTATACGCTTCCCACTACTAACGCTACCTCCTACGTGTCTTACCAATACTCCAAGATCCTTTATCTACGCTCTTTCGTCGTCCATACGCGCCACCGGCGGGATTTCTACATCCTACCATCATCCCTTTCTCTCTATCATTTTACCAAAAGGAAAAGATGTCGAGCTTCTGTTTTGCTCATCGTCGTCTTTTTTGCTTTTTTTTTTCTCCAGATATTCATTGTTGAAAGGGAATGAATGCGGAGAAACTGGGAGGGATTCAATAACATTAGGGAAGAGATTCCTATTTTTATTTCTGCTATACATTATTATTGGACCCGTTGGGAAAGAAAGGGTGAATGACGATATGAAAGACTTACTTATTTTTTTACAAGGTTTATGGTTTACTTTGGGAAAGTAACTTAAAATATACATTTTTAATCGGCTATGATGAAAATTATTACACTAAAAACAATCTACATTCCAATTGAGTTGTGTAAGTTAGAGACAGATAGTTCTAATGTATAACATGCTTTTTTCATCAAACGGCCCTTTACTCGGATTTCTTTTGTGTTTAAAGGGCTAAACTTGACAACGAAATTCATTTTAATGGCTTTAGATTGGCAAATCAACATTTGCATCATGAAGTAATGAAACTAGCCGAACATCTTCCTTCAATATTCTATAAATTTTCAAATTGTCAAAAGTTGGCGTTTAATATTAATTATATTATTTTTAATAAACGAAGCTTGTAATTTTATAAAAACCACCACAAGGAACTCGAACCCATTTATGATCACAATATCTCATTGCTTTTTTTAAGTTGATTGGAACTGGTTCTACAATTATCGGTGATTCTATTCTTTCCGGCTTTTTTGGTGTTGTAAAGGAATATTCGTGCTTTTGCTACTATCCTATTTGATAATATATAATAAAAAACCGTAGATGTTCTAGAATATAATATAACACCGCAGTAGCAAGAAATTGAGGTTCCTATCTACGCGTGTGATAACATAATCACTTCGTAGAAGTTAGAATCGGAGTTTGTGTGCGTGTTTGTGGAGATCGGAACACGAAAAAAACCTTAACGGAGTTAAGAAAAGAACTGCCACTAGCTACGAACTCATAGTGGGAAAAAAGAGTTGGTAGAATTGTAGCCTACACTTTCTTGCATCGCTTAGATCTTGGCTAATCCCGTAGGCCCACACCTCATCCAATTCCAGTTTGAATGATGAAAGGAGGCCACACTTCTACTGCCCACTAACTGAAGGATTTTAAGCTATTGGATTGGTGTCAATATATCAGGAACGGTGCTTATTTACATGTGAAATTTTCTAATACACCCTTTCGACGGGAAAAGAGGGGTAGGCAACCCTTAGCATCGGGAGATACAAGGGGGTTGCTCCAGTGCCGTGTTTGCGCACTCTCAGATCCAAAACGCTTACAGCGCAGGCGCTAAAAAGCGAGATGGAAAGCAGAGTTTTACCCCCGCGCCTTTCCCTCTTAGACTCGTCGAAAGGGTTGCGTGTGATATTTTCTATTTGCATTCAATTCCACCTATCCTCAAAATCTGTGAGGTTTAATGTTATTCGGTGATATTTGTTTACAGAGTTTGGTTAACACACGTAGTTATAATATTACATAATGGAATGTTTCTTGTTTTTCTCTCGAGCTTTTCTCCCATTATTTCCCGGAGTTTTATGTCGTTCCAGTTTCCTAGGAAGTAATAGGAAACTGCGCGGAAAGTGGGTATAACTTTCTGCATCTCGAGGTAGTCTTAGCCGACCAGCCGATGTATAACTTTTTTTTGAACTCTGGAGAATAGAATCACGAAGCTCCCCAGCGCGAGAAAGAGATCTCAGAAAGCAGGAAAGAATAAAGTCTAAGAATAAAAAAATTCAAGTGTATATAAAGTATTTCTGGAAGTTTCCGAGTGAAAAGTTTCCAGATTTATGACTTTTTTTCTTGAACTCAAAAAGTCTACAATGAAGCGAACTTTTCCGGCCAATTTTTGAGGTATATTAGTTAGACAAAATAATTTTTCACGCGTACAATAATTTTTTTGGGTGGAAATGAAGTCTTTTAAATGGGTCTTTCAACAAGAACTCAGTGGTTTCACCTTCGAAGAGGTGAAACATTGAAGGAAAAATTTCTGGTCGGTCGGTTAAAAACGGGTTGCGTCAAGCAAAAAATTAAATAGTCAATGCCAAATTCAATATAAGCGCATGCGCCGAAAGTTTCATCGTGTGAGCCGGAAGGCAACGCTTTCTTCAATAGTGCAAAGTTAGATATGTTGTCTATCTTGCACCGAAGCTACATCTCCTGGCCAAGTGTCGGATCCTAAGTCCTTGTTGAAACTCTGATGAAAATTTTTTGAAGCATCTATTACGATCTAGAAAAATCTTTGCTATCCTAAAAGTTGAACTTCAATAATCAACCGAAATTATGTACAGGCCATAAAGTGAAACATGTTCTGTAATTCCTCTACAGATTGAAGCTGATAACTGTACCGGAAACGGTTTTCCTTCGTTGTATTGCTTGGAACACCATATTTGTTTTTCCTATTTTAACTCAACATCGGTGTGGTATAAAATGTATGTGCTTTGCCCTATGAAATATTATTTGTCTAGAGGTATTGGAGTTCGGATTTTCTTGGTCGATGTCTTTTAATACTTTTTTCTATTCGATCCTTTGGATGGAATTTTTTCTTCTGTGCGGTATACTGTGGGTGCCTGGATGGTCAGCGGCCGCGAGCGAGCCTTTAGCATCTTTATATATGCCTAGGCTTTGGCAGGAAAAACTGAGGGGGTGATCCATCTCGAGCAAATCGAGTGAGCGTGTTTCTGACATCTTTGGGGGCGAATAAGAAATGAAGTCGGAACTTTTCGGGGAACTAGCTAAAGACGTAAGCCACAAGCAACCAACCAGCTTTTGGGGAATTCATTTCTTGTATGTTGGGATCAAGGTATAATCTAATTCAGCACAAGTATAGGGTTTAATGGGATGGTGGAAAACATATTGATCATGAGAATTTGGCTTGATGTGTTATTTAGAAAAGCTATTTTGGCTGTTGGTGTTAGGCTACATGTTTCATGTGTTCTTTGGCTTTCAAAAGCTCTGATCGCAGTTCGTGAACCTTAACTTTGTCTGCTTGATCTTTAACATTTAAGTGTATCAACTAACGTAACTGCTAATAGTTAAAGCTGCTAGATTTGATAATTGAATCGTTGTGATCAACTTGAAAGTTTTAATGGCGTTAACAGAAGCAAATCTCAGCTGGGTTTTTTTTCGCGTTACAAGTTTACTCATTTTTATGGAGAATTAGCTACTGAGATATTTCACCATCCCTTTAAATAAATATAGGAGAGGTAAAAGCCGTTAATTTAATGCTTGAAGGAGAACTAATTTAAGCGCCGAACCATATGTGAATGAAGTAAGGACTTACGAAATGAGATTTGATCCGTATTTTTTGAAGAGTTTTATATTAGAACTAACTTCACCCCACCTAAAATTAAGAAATATTTATAGATAGAGGCATCTTAGATATTGATGCTACAATTTTTATCTCGTATTCTAATTATATTCCTTTACTATTAAATTAGCCATACCATAGTAGGTTAAAAAACCGATCAATATTTTATTCTAATTTTATGCACTTGGGTAAGGACTAATAACAGTAACGTTTTACCAGAGAGGAGTGGAAAAAGGAAGACATTGTACGGCGCTACTTGGACTGGCAACAACGGGAGACCGGGAATACTTGGTTGTCGCTTATCGTGTGGCAAGCGCCATCCGTTTCAGCAAACTCGAACTATCAACTGCCCCGCATGATTATATTGATTGTTAAAATTGTTTTGGCTGTAGTTGCGCAATCAGTGAAACAAAAATTGTACGTGGTCTGTTATAGAAAGAGCCCAAAATAGTAACTCAATATTCAATGACAAGGAGGAACCAGGGATTGATTTAATTTTAGACGTAGGAATGGAGAACGGTTAGTATTTACTTCAGTCCGACTCATAGCCCAGTATAGAGCCCCTCCCTCCAACATGTAACGAAAAGTTTAAATTATCTTATTGGCTCACTTAAACTACGTTTTGATGACGTTGCTGACGGGGACGGCGAAAAATACCAAATTCCTTTTTACCTCTGTCGCTATGACCCGCCTCTTCTTTCATACCCTCCACTGTCCCGGGGAAGGGGGTCCGGGACTTTGACGCGCGCCCAGATTACCCTGTTCTCCATTCCTACTTCTAAAATTAAACCTACCCCTGGAGGAACCTATTAATTTAAGTCACTTCTGCCCCAACAGAGGGTGTTTATGCTCGTGGTGTAAATACTTCTCCCTGTCTATGTGGACGTATATGTCATATCCATAGTCATACGATGACGTACACCTACTGCCACGTTGATGAGAGTAGGCTTAAGCTGAATGGGCGAACAAGACTGTTAGGTACGAAAGAAAAGGCATTTTCGTTCGGGGTAATGTTTGATTCATGATTTAGGATCGTGAAGGGATGTAAAAATATCCCGATTCAGGTTAAGGACTTTTCTTCTCGTCCGACTTCGAACGAACTTTTTGCCTATATATTTTTACTCCTCACCTCATTCGCAAGGCCAAATATTTAGCTCCTACTCTGCGGACGATGCTGTGGATGGGGTTTATTGAAAGATGCTGTCTCCGTAGGGGAGAAGAAATTTATTGGGCGGTAAAAGGAGTCTAGCTCTGACCAATTTATTTCAACGGAGAATGACTTTACGAACCTAGTGTTTATTACGTTCCTGGATCATGTATTCCCCAGAGTGTGGGCGGACAGTTTTCTTGTGAAAATAAGTCTTATCGGGCTATGGAAAAGTTATATTGTCGTTAAAGATTGTCACGGGAATTAATTTATAGTGATACGGATAGTGTTATTATTAATAAATTAGTTAATTTTTTTAGATAAAATGATGTAAACGTTTTCGACACAATTTAATTTGAAACAGATTCACAAAACTCTATTCACACAGGTATTTCTTCACTTTCACTTAATTGATTTTCATCGAATATCATTGACTCTTTAGGGTGTTTGCGAGGGCTGGACATTTCCACCTTATAGAACTTTCTAGTCTTGTAAGTTCGGAGACGTTTGCATTGTTATTTAACCGCTCAAACTGACAAAGGCCCAGTGTTCAAAAACTATACGGGTTGCATTACAAGAACAATTAATTCAACTTTTCGTAATCAAAGTAATAACAAATTCTAACATAAAATATAATTTAATACCATGCATAATTCGTATTTTACCAAATCGTATTGTCCTATTCACAATTTCATAATTTTTTCGAAGTGGGTACAAATCGTGGTGAACTTAATTTCGACTAGTTTAGGTTGTTTCAATCTTGCTAAATGCACTTCCCCTTCGCTGAATTAGATCAGCGTGGAAAATTGTATTCTTGCTGATTCTAAGTATGGATTCTTGATGCAACATTTTTTTTTGATGCACCAAGCTCTTTGTCTAGGTTTGACTCTTTTTATGATACTTGCAACGTTGAAGCTGTTAAAAAGCGTTGAGATCGGTTTTAATTAAGAGTTCTTTTGAGATGCGCGGATGAAGGTAAGGCTGCGTCGACCTACTTTCAATCTTTTATAGCCTAAAGGCCATTCTTTCTTTTGATGTCTTTTTTCTAACGTTTTACGACTAAATATATATTCACCATGATATAAAAAATATTTAAAACTATTCTTTCGAAACTTTTATCACTTATTATCAGGAAAATAAAAATGGGATGGACAAACATCAAATCGTATCAAAACTTACAAAAAAGTAGTTATTACAAACTCTACCGACCAAAATTATATTTTTATCCTTGTTAACTTGTCGGAATCTATTTCTAAATGGGGCTATTCATAAATTACGTAATGTGGTGGCGGGATTTGTGTAAGTGTAATTATTACTGTGGGAAGGGGTGACGAAACTGTTGCTTAACAAATCGTTGTTATGTACATTATCCTCATTGTAACGTAATTTGAGACTGTGTTCGCTTTCATTTCAAGTCAGAACGTATTGTTTTTTGTTAAGGAGAAACAATGTTTAATATGTGTTTTCAGAATGTAAAATAAAGAATTAGGCTATTTGTCGTGCATGGGGAGGGTTTCGAATTATTAATTTGTTAAGGCTGGTTTTCACCGACCAAATTTCACGGAACCGTAAAAAATATTCCGCATAATTTTGCGGAAAATTTCTCAAAAAAAAAAACGACAGCAAACCGTTTTCACTGAAACGTTTAATATGAAAGAGGGCAAGCTCCATTGTGGAGACCAAGGCTTACCTTTCATTCTGAAATTGCACCAATAGCAACGCAACGATTTTGTTTAACTTTGTTGTCTTTGTAAAAACGTTCGTTTTTATCATATAAATAACAATGAAGCCAAACTTTTTGAACATTTTCTTCGTGTCTATACATTTTTAGAAATTTAACCGAGTTGACCAAAAACCAAAAAAAAAGTAGAAGAGGAACTTTCTAAGGCTTAGTTTTAATTCCTCTTGATATATTCTCTCCGCATACACGTAAGCCTTTTGACCAATATTTATTATTTAATGTGTTTATAACGTAATGCTTATTAAGATAATACCATAAAGCTATCATATTCTAAATAAGTATCGGTCGAAAGGATATTTGTTACGAGCACAAATTCCACATAAACATGTAGAGGGCAGCGTAAACAGACACCATTGCATAATGTGATCTATATCTCTGCTCGTAACCCGACTCTACTATGGTAGCCAATTCCTGTATTCTTTTTCAGTTTAAAAATTAAGCTGTTTTAAAATATGTCGCGTTATTTTTTTGCTTAGGCAAAACCGATACCATAAGACCCTACGGCAGACAAATACTTATAGATTATAAGATAATGATTATATTATTTCATGCATGATTAAGCTTAACAATCTGTACGTATAATTTAAAATGTATTTCAGTAATTTAGATAATTAATTTGGAGACTTTACTACGAACGTAAGATTGTAAGACTTCAGTTACGAGAGCGAAGGAAGGATATCTCTTTGAATTTGTAATGTTTCCTAGAAACTCCGTTATATTAAATTCATTATTTTCCAAGAATCCACATAAAATTATTTGCATTTATTAAGATACACGTACCCTTTCCCTTTGAATCCTTGACTGCCCGCTTTTAATTAATGGCCTTAAGGCCTCGGTTTATACCTTGGAGGAATTGATGCGTGGTCCTCCCGTAACTTTAAAAGCTTATGGTTATTTAGTAAGATTGAATTAAGGCGAGTCAACCCTCTCCGCTAAACCTCACTAACGTATATATATACATACCCTGGTTTTATTTCGTACCATATAAGATTGAGAGAAGCATTAATTCTACTCCATTAGCTATATTCTTCTTGAAAGGAACCCCATGAAAGTGTTAAAGGCACTCCGTAGAAGGCGGGTTGGTAAAATATTTTTAAATACATCAGAGTCACGTGACCAAGGAAAGGCGTAGTCCAAAGTTTTATTTCGAAATCTAGCACTCTGGTAGTTTTCGCTGCAATCTCACAAAAAAAAACCATTACTAGGTGTCCAGTCCAACTTCATACAGGGTCTTTGGATCTTAGCGACACATGATGCCCGTGAAGTATTTCAAATTAATTTTACCAATCCATCGCAGCCTTCATTGAAGTATAGCAAAAATTGAGAACTAAAATAGAAAATTTTTCTGGATAGTATTATCATGGCGGAAGGAGGTCAGATATATTTTAAATCTGCGTAAATATAAAGTAGCCTTTTTACCCTCGTCTACGGAATGGCAACGAAGTCCTAACAAAATCCTCAGCGTTTTGGTAGGATCATACGGTACAAAAAAGTCGGCAATGCACCCTATTTCTTAAAAATAGAAGCTATTCATGAGAACTAGCTTCTATTTTTAAGTGGCGCTACGTGGCACCACTTAACAATTCCAGGCAACCAAAGAATATATAGCGGCGTACTCAAGGTATTCTGGGAGATTTTCATTGCAGTATATGGCTCATCAACATATCTACTACACTTTACCTCTCTCCTCCAAGGTATTTTGGAACAAACCCAAAAGGTATACAATAACGTTTAGGTTTGAAAGTCTTATTCTCTTTCCAGTTAAACAGTTTTATCCGTTGTTTGCTATTAAAGAAACTTCTAGAGAAAGTCAAAATGTAAATAATTGTACTATACGCCTTCTATTTTCGGTATTTTGGAGTTTTCCTTTCCAATCAATCCAAGGTATTAACCCAATTCCACTCGCTATACTTTTTACCATAAAGCCGGTGGTACTTTATGAAGCAAATTGACTGTGTATCTTTGTAACCTCTCGAAATGACTGATGGATAAGAGGCCGGGCAGTGATACGAGGCTTTGCCCGTTAAGCGAATTAATGATGCGATTCTAATAGAGGTTTTTGTCAACTTTATTTCTCTCTGAAGCACCACAATTCCCCCCTAAATATCATATATAGCAAAAGCAAATAAAAGTGAAGCGAAGAAGAGAAAATAACTAAAATAGTTTAGATGAACTGCAACGGTATTCGAGACTCTTCGGTGTGCTATACCCTATAATGGGAGCACGACAATGTGGAAGAATGAAAATTGGGAGAAGGAAAATTGGTAGAATTTAAAATTCGGTGAGCGACAATTGTGCTGTAATAAAACCGACAGAGCGTCAATTGGGCGAATAAAAAGTTAATTTTGGAAAAATACATACTTCTTAAAAAGCACAGAATTTGGATGGACAAAATGGTATGTGAGGGGTCATTTCAGGGGTTAGGTTTGGTTCACTTACATAAGGTTACGTTCGGTTCGGTTAGATCAGGCCACGTTTGGTTCGGTCGGGTTACGTTATAAACCAAGAATAATATACAATAAAATGTTTTCAGATAATTTTCACGAATCGTATTGCTTCCCTGTAAAACATTCTACTCATCTCAAAGCTAATTATGAAGTATTGGTGAAGTGGTACAGTACTTGGAAAGCCTGATAACGTTCCTTTAATCTACTTTTTTGAGCACCGATCAATATATGAAAGTACCAATTTGGTATAGGCCTAGTTTTTAATTTTCGTTTTTGGCAAAGAGTATCCTCGTCGATGCATCGGTCCAAAGGTCCATGCATTTTCGCTTAATTAACGTAATCACTGGAGCTTACTTTATACGAATCAGTTCTCGCGTTCTCCAAATTCGTTCCCGCATTGCACTCTAAACTTCCATCCGTCTTTTTTTTGCTTCCTCCATCTATAACTAGATTGATACCAAAACAATAGCGATAATGAAAAAATTGCTCAACCAACTGGGGATAAGTCTCGCTTTTGAAAAGCTAGGCAAAGTTCCAATTGGCAGGTAAGAGTATGTTTATTTAGCCCATGGAGCAAACGCGAATAGGGTATGATGTGAGAAAATGACCGAGTTCTGCCATAATATATTCCTAGTGAATTCTTGTATACCTTAGTTCATACAGTTTTCCTGGACCATTTAATATTGACTCTGTATAAATGACGGTAGATAAGTGAAAAAGAACGAATAAAACGAAACCAAAAGAAACGGAATATGATCAAGGTAGACCATATTGACCATGAATAAAACGCTTGCCAATGGACATATTAAACAGCAGACAGAGACGTTTGATTAAATTTATATATAATAGACCACTTTGACATATCTAATTTGGAAAGAGACAGGTATAAAACTTTGCCTTTTGTCCCGCTTTTTAGCGCCTGCGCTGTAGATTTGGGATCACGAGATTGTGCAGAGAAGGTAAGGGATCATAACCCTTGTATGTCCCAATACCGAGGGTACATCGAAACGGTCTATTTCACGAATGGATTTCGGTGTTGTAGTGTATTTTTTAAAGCGGCAATTATTTCCTTTACCCAATTATTTATTTAATGCCACCTAATTACTTGTAAATAATTATTGAATTACGAGATAGGGATTTTCCTGGCAAAAAACTCTATTTTTCATAAGTTCGGCGTTGCTTTTGAAGAAAATAAATTTGACGATTTATAGTTGGCGCATTTCATGGTTCTGTGGTGTGTGTTTGATAAAATTGCATGTAGGTACTCTTCGTTATATCTTGAGTGTTTCGTTTTCAAAACCAAAAATTTCCAGCGCTAAGGTTTCAACTACACTTTTATCAGCAATTGTTCAAAGTTTCGTAACTTAATTTTATTTAACATTAATAACATTATAGTACTAGTAAATTTACTGACCCAAGAAAAGCCTTTGATTTTTGTTTTACTACATCGAGTACCTAAAAATTCAGCTTGACTAGGTGGACAGGTGACTTACCCTTTTGAGTGTCATTCTGAAATGAGGAGGACCAGAAAAAATGTAGCTGAGCTAAATTAAGGTATACCTCATTTGCTTTTGTATGCAGCTACAGAGCTCGAGAACGACTCGCTTTTGGACCCTCTTCCATTTAGAATGGAGTAATGAAATTTCTCCTCGCACCAACGACCCATATAGTATTACCACTTGGAATTTTCCGCATTTACGGTGCTAGGTCTAGAGTTCCAATTCGTAATGATATTAACGTTAATCAAAAGGGGCTTTATCTTTGGTTCGTGTTGCTTAATCCGTCTGAATTGAATTACTTGTCTCCCTCGCAACTCGCGAACGATATTTGTTCGAATCGGTATGAACGCAGCCTTGAAGTCTAAATACAGGCCAAACACTTTTTAACCAGCATGCCCCAGACTACGTGTGAATATAGAAAGGCGTTTTATCTCATTGTCTACCTAGTTTAAATTTTTAATTAGATAGATCGTTGGGACATCCCTAATCTCTAAATTGTCAGCAACTTATAATCAACTGAAGTTAGTTATGTTTTACCTACGCTTAGTAAATCAAACCAATAATCTTAACTGTAATTGCGTGACGCAATGTAAGCAACTTTATATTCGCGAAACAATTTTTTATTATTTTTCCGTATTGACTTAACGTTACGTGTCCTTTGACCTTCAATAGCTTCTTTTTAAAAATACAGGAGCGCGTTCAACAAAAGTCAATATTTGAAATCGATATATCAGCCGGCTAACGCGCGCCTTTTATTTGTCTGTCATTTTTATCCATTTTGAATTAACATAATTATTTTTTAAGATTGATTTTCTAAAATGTGGCTTCACGTAATAAGATATAACCTTTTAAATTAGTCTAGCATATACTGATAAAAACAGCCAAAAATTTTAATTTATAGGAAAAATATGAATTGTTTTCTTGAACTATAGGATAGTATAGGAGACAGTATGTGCTTTTATAGGAAAATATAGGATGGTATAGGAGACAGTACGTGTTTTATAGGAAAATATAGGATTTTATAGGAGACAGTACGCGTTTTTATAGGAAAATATAGGATTTTATAGGAGACAGTACGTGTTTTTAAAGGAAAATATAGGATTTTATAGGAGACAGTACGTGTTTTTATAGGAAAATATAGGATTTTATAGGGGACAGTACGTGTTTTTATAGGAAAATATAGGATTTTATAGGGGACAGTACGTGTTTTTATAGGAAAATATAGGATTTTATAGGAGACAGTACGTGTTTTTAAAGGAAAATATAGGATTTTATAGGAGACAGTACGTGTTTTTAAAGGAAAATATAGGATTGTATAGGGGACAGTACGTGTTTTTATAGGAAAATATAGGATTTTATAGGAGACAGTACGTGTTTTTATAGGAAAATATAGGATTTTATAGGAGACAGTACGTGTTTTTATAGGAAAATATAGGATTTTATAGGAGACAGTACGTGTTTTTATAGGAAAATATAGGATTTTATAGGAGACAGTACGTGTTTTTAAAGGAAAATATAGGATTTTATAGGAGACAGTACGTGTTTTTAAAGGAAAATATAGGATTTTATAGGAGACAGTACGTGTTTTTAAAGGAAAATATAGGATTTTGTAGGAGACAGTACGTGTTTTTAAAGGAAAATATAGGATTTTGTAGGAGACAGTACGTGTTTTTAAAGGAAAATATGTGGTTTTAAAGGAAAATATGTGTTTTTATAGGAAAATATGTGTTTTTATAGGAAAATATGTGATTTTATAGGAGACAATAGGTTTTTGTAGGAGACATATAAAAAAATAACAAATTGGATTTTTCTTTGAAAATAGGAATAGATAAAAATATAATACATAAAAAACCCTGAACGAACTCCGCAATTTCGGTAATCTCGATATAAGAGTAATTTTTGATAAATTTGATGGTAAACTATACGAAAACTTCGACTAAGTCAAAAATATAGCATATTATAGGAACTTTCATGAAATTATATAATAATATGGGAGGGCAGGTCAAAAAGTATTGGATTTATAGGAATTATAGGACCGTTGGGCTCTCTGATAAGGGTTTTACTTCAGTGCATAGGGAGGAAACAGAACTTCACTATAAACAATATAAAAATGAGCATCAGAATGAGTTTTTTTTTTTTCAAAAATACCGCAACTGGAATTGTGTTATAAAGCCCCTATTTCTAATAATGTGAACCGTATATGTGCTTATTCTGTTGTATGATCGTTTGCTACAATACGAATCTAGTTAAATATTCTTTGGTTCAAAAACATACGGGATAGAATGTTTTTGAACGAAAAGAAACAAATATGGTCATTTAATGGTAGTACGGCTATGGTAATAGGGGATGCATTAAAGTACGTCTGACTGTTTCAGTGGATAAAAAAAATATACTCTTATTTTATCTTTCGGGAAATTATTCTTCCCATGGGTTTATGCGTTTTGTGAGCAAAAACAGATTCTCTGAAAAATGTCGAGGATTAGGTTCAATTAAAGGCTTATCTAATAAGGTTTATATCTCTTATTGCTTTTTATACAAGTATGAAGATACTAATTTTTTCTTCTTTGGACGTTGAGGCAGCCAAGAAAAAACTTAGTGGAATTTTTCATTATTTAGTACATTAAAATGAGCCGCTACGGACTTCTTAGTTACAGCATAAGTTTATAAGATATGTGCCATAAGTATACCACTACCTATACTTCGTAATGCTAGAGACTTACTTAGAGCATGAACGAAATAGTGAACAATCCAGGACTTAACAGCCGTACCTTTGCACGTACAAACCGAGACATCCACTAGTTGTAACAAGAAGGGGGTGGAAAGATAGGCGGAGGGGATGGAAGTTTGAGAGAGAAAAATAAATTGGGGACAAATTAAGCTGTAATTTCCGGTTTTGCCAACGCCATCTGCGAGTTAACAAATATAGTATAATACTTGAAATTTTTAAATCTAATGGCGTAACGGTTCAATTTTCTTCAAATTATTGGAATTTGGTCGTAAAATTGTGAAGAATTAGGACTGTGTGTTTCCAAACTGTATCAGTGAGAGGCGGTTTTTACAGCTTACCTCATTTCTCCCTGTTTACATAAATTGCATTCTATATTTCGTGTATGCCGCTTTCGATAGCCACCCTCTCACGTGACCTTTAATTTTGTCCCTAAAATGACGTAGTTCCGCTGGCGCGAATTTGTCTCAACAGGGGGAAATAGTAGTCGCTTGTTACACATAGTGGACGGGTTTTTTCATTAAAGGCATGTCCTGGATTGTTAACTATTTCGTTCATGCTTAGAGCTATTTGACTACACTCGGCTTTAAAGTCCATCTTCCTATTTAGTATGTCCTAGGCCTTTGACAGAGCCTCACTAGGCGTCGCTTTACCTCGAATCTATGGCCTTTCATCTTCGTCACTTCATAACAAGCTCTCAGTAACCTGGGACAAACTTATGGAACATATATTATGAACCTCTGGTTACAGTATGTTTCAGAACGATGGTGACGTCGTTAACGAATCGAAATCGCTTTTATGGCGCCGCTTTAGATAAGATCATTATCACGTGCCTTATTTTATCGCTGCTAATAACACATACTGTAAACTATAATCAAATTCAATTGGTTCAATGATTTCATGCAGTTCTTTTAGCAATTACTTTAAAATACTCTGAAATTTATAGGCATTACTAGTAGCATACGCACCCGGCGTTGCCCGTCAGCCCACCGGCACATTTTTATTAGTTTTTGGGCCGCCATTTTTAAAGATTGACGGCAAATAGTATCTCAAAAGCCACAAGTGTACATACATACTAAGTATTAAAGAAATCGGTTTAAACACGTGGGCGTTATTCCTTAAAGGAGATTTTTACATTTCTGGCCTCCATTCTCCAAGATGGCGTCGAATTAAAAAAATATTGCTTAGAGCGTGCCTACTACTTAAGTGTAACATCCATGCAAAATTTCAGACTTCTAGGTATAGCCGTTTGGACTGAGCGTTGATTATCAGTTTGTCAGATATAGATTTTCCTTATTTTTAGCAGTTGTCATTTTACATTCACTTCAACCTACATTTTTGAACACCGACAAAGCAACAATGCCTTTTAGTAAAATTTGTCACTGTCTATTTTAAAATTGATTAGCAGACTTAAAATATGTCCTTTGATAAGCAATCTTGCCTTTTTTCCTCTCAGAGAATTTCGGACGTATGTCAATGTTGTCCGCTTAATAACTCGAGAAAGTTTTGAAACATTTTCAACAACTTTTTTATTGCGTTATAACAAAATCACCTACACTAGAGTGAGTTAAAATTTCAGACACTGAAATGATAGAGATAAGGGAACAATGGGGCCCTTTTTAAAAAAATAATAGTTGAACCTAGAAGTTGACCGCGTGGAAGCAAAGACAGGCGCGGTCGGTTTTGACAGTGGTCAAGAAAATTAGAAGCCATTTATGACAAGATCACCACCCATCTAAAAAAAATATCGAGTTCTCAGAGTTGGGAAAAGGTCGAAGGGATGCGAACCCACCATTTTGATGGGAAAAGAAGCGTCTTTTGATTTTCTTCTTCAGAAAATACCGCTTTGAAAGTAGGGAGTGTATATCGTTCAAATAGCAACTGAATTCTGTTATCTTTCAGCCTTTATCTTCAGTAAATTCTAGTGGTGAAAATGCTGCACTCAGAATGATGGTAACCGGGCAGATGGTATTTTTTCTTCTTAATATAACGTTTTTGTCGTAAAGTACGACCTTCGTGTTGGGAAATAGGGGAGACCCCTTCTATTCATTTGGAAGAAAACAATTGGATACTCCTACACCGAACAGAGAGAAACAAAAAAGTCATTGCCGTTTTGGGAAAAAGAATAAAACATCAAATTTTGGCTACATTTCCGTTATGTATTGGTTTCTACGTTGTAGACCAGAATAGTTCATATCACTGTTAATAAATAACTAAAAACCCTGACAGACGGATTCATCAACGTAAAGCTCAGCTATAGTTACTCACTAGAGAATATAAAGAATGTTCCAAAAACGGTGGTAGTAGCAAAGTTCAGTGGTATCTATTGTAAATAAGTTTATATGTCCCATGAGTATGACACTACCTATTCTTCGTAATGCAAGAGAATTACTGAAAGCTAGTTCAAGAACGACATGCGAATTGACTACATACGGTGTTGCTGTCCATCTTCCTATTTAATTTGTACTAAGCCATTGACAGCGCCTCACGTTTCAATGACAAACTCTCAGTAACCACTGACAAACTTAAGGAACATATCTTATGAACTTATGATGGTAGCAAAGGTTTAAGCGTTGCCACTGTAAAGATACGGGGGAAATGAACCGAATTTGTGACCGTCCTGATGTTTTGGTCACTTTTCTTGGCCACCATCTTAGAAGATGGCCGCCGTTTACAAGTTATGATTGGCAGTCAGAACTAAAAAAAGTCAGCTTTACAAAATAACTTCCGTCTGATATACACCGAATGTCCTATAGACGACTTTAAAGATTTTTAAATCTTTAAGACCAGCTACCACTCACCTAATTTTTTTTATTCTTGATTGGAAGAAAATTGATTATAAAAATAAGCATATAAGTTCGCCGGGTATTACTTCATTTCTAATATGTAAATGTACAGAGAAGTCCATAGTAAGCGTTAGATTAACACGTTTTCAAAATATCCTTGATTTATTAATACTATAGTGGTAATCAATTAGGTTCTACAGACAACTTCAGAGCCAGGTTGAAATTACAGCAAGCACAAGGGTAAGGTTCCTCTTATCTCTCTTAAATCAATGGTTATTGGTTAAAGATCAGGGAATGTTTAGCTTTGTTTGTGCTGACAATTCAGTATGATTCTGATTGCAAAAGCTTTGCATGTTTGTTTAATATAAATGTTGAACAAGTATATACCGGGGACTTCGGAAGCGTTTCCTAGCTTGAGGATTTGGAGCTGTTAATATAATTTTCCACTTCCCAAGTGCCCCTTTATGGACAATTTGATAAAGGTACGTCAGTTATCAGAAAACTGAGAGAATCATCAAGCGGACACCTGACGTTAAGTCCATCGAAGTCTGCCATTACAGTTAGGAATTATTCCCATTCGTATATGCTACCAAGCTGTAACGTTTCAATTGTGTTAAGTCCCTACTACCATGATAAGAAACTGCCTTTTTATATATCGTACACAGGGGCATTACAATTGCATATTTCCCTCGTGAATTTGAAAAGTACCTTCCCAAGCTCGGATGAAGAAAGTTAGATTCTGGAGTCGAAAACTCTGCAGTATTACCCCGGTTTTTGGTTGGAAATAAGCTTTAGGTGCAACGAAGAAGAGATATCTAGTTTACTAGGGAGAAGATATAAGATGCCTAAGTATTTGCGCGCCATAGTCCCAGTACCCCTTTCAAAACACAAGGGGGGACGTAAAAGGAGGCCGGGCTATTTCGCCTCTCCTCAGTCGAAAAATACGTAATTTTCGCCATTCGCGTGAATCACGTTCGCTTCGCGCTGACGTGCGTTTTCAAGAACCAATGAGATGCTGGTTGTAATTTAGAGGCGGGGATTAACTCCGGGCCGACGTTTGGACTGGAGATAAAGCTAGAAATGTGGCGAATTAAGTTCAGCTAGCTAATTGGACCAAGTCATCTTGCGACTTATTACCACTTATCTAACGCCTTTACAATGCATAGAGGGGTGGTGGCTAGCCCCTATGCCACAGCTAACCGACAGCGCCCTATACTAACTATTACCGTTAACCTCTGCAAGTTTTGATGGAAGGGAGAAACCGGGTTAGGCCACGGAGGAAAACTCCTTTAACAAGCGGGGAGAGAACTTGCAAACTCTACGCAGAAGGATTTCTTCCCAGATTTTTCACCCGGTGCCACAGACCGGGATCGAACCCGGGATCCTCTTGCTGCGAGGCGAAAGCGCTAACCGCTACGCCACCCCACTTCCTACCTTCTCCCTAGTAAACTAGACATCGCTTCTTGGTGCAACATAATATGGCTGCACTAAATTAGGCCCAATCATGAAAAGCATACTGGGATTTGAAACAGATTACGGAAAGCGCTCCGGAATAAAAAAAAAAGCTCCTCCATGGCCAAAACAGGCTTAAACTGACCGCGAGTTCACTCTCGTATAGTTTCTATCCCACCTGATCTCAAGTGTCTACTAAATTTAAAAGGGGATTTAGTTTTCACCTTCCCTTCAGCATTTAAATTTAATAAAAGCCGGGACAACGAATTTCCCCTTTTAAGTTAACCATCATTTAGTCCTAAAAGATGCCGCGGAATAAACCGTTCTCTCAATTAAATTACGGCCCACGTAAAGATATCAAAATACAGTGTCTGGAAAGTTGAGCGACAAATCGTACTGAACTTTACAGAGTGAAAGACCGATAGATAAAAGTTTTAAAAGAAAACAGTCCAAGCAATTTCAACTAAGACTCGGCGTAGCACCCGTCGCTCGGAGGAGCTTGTTCAACCTTGTTGTCACTGTTTAACAAAAATAGTAAAAATCGAGGGCGGGAAAAGGTTTTCCCGAAATCCTATAGAATCTCTCTGGTTCAGCACAGTTCAGCTGCCGCCGCTGGGTGCTAACAGTGGTCGATAGACGCCGTGCGTACCATCCTGAAATTTCAGCTTCCCTTGAGTCCTTTCTGGAGCCAAGGCTCTTCCTTGAACATTAACAGAATATCATAATATGAAGTGAGTATTTGCTATTTAGTGAAGACCACAGTTTTATGTTAATTTTAATCTATGGTCAATGGTCGTATCAAAGACAATGGATCAGTGTAGTGAATTGGCAGCGAGATGAAACGTGTTCATTAATTGAGGAAGCACAAATGCCTTCTCGCTTAAGCCAAAACAGGCTAGAAGCTGTCTCGATCTACAAATATTTCATTTTTACATAACATAAGACATATTTCAGAATCAGAGCTGCTCGCCATTAAGTCCAGATCGAGAAAAACATATTTCCACTGAGAAGCATACGTTTATTTTCGAAGGTCCCCATAATTTCGATAATTTTGTGAATACCATTAGCACTGGATTCTTTCATTTCAAGTAATCTACGTCTGAAAGTACGAAACTCTAGTCTTCAGCCTTGCATTGAAGCTAGACAGTTTAAACTCTCTACTTAAAATTCAGGGAAGAAAATCTTAATGAATATTCTTAAATGCTATTTTCCAACGCACCGTGATTTATTTTACATGACCAAGCACTTTTATGTCTAAAAATTTGTCCTATCGAAACATGCATCATATTATTTCAACTCATAAGCTTCTTGGGATAGTGCATTCTGAACTTGAAATGGTCAATTCGAATCATCACACATTGAAAGTTCCACGAGTACAAAGACGCGCTCTAGATATGTTCCAGTGACGAAGTTCGGCTTTACAGTAGTGCACTTTGAGCTTGAGATGTCCCAAATAGTATAGGGACACGGCAACGGAATTTCTAATAAGAAACCAGAGACATTGGAACTGGGTTTGCCGATACCCAACCAAAGATTCTTCGCGCCTCTACCGTCGGGTTCTGGCGTTCAGGCCTCGGCGCCTTGGTTTCCAACCTTCAAGGATCGATCTCGCTAGCCGTCCCTCTACAAATAGCAATAGGGTTGGCTCCTTCCAAGGCTTAGAGCTGTGCCGCGCATTCTCGCGTTCATCTCGCGGCTTCGCTGCGTTCCCAAATTTTGGCCAAAACGAAAAACCATGCACGCTGATCCTTCCAAATTCTAACCGTCATTAGAGGGAATTGAGCTAAGATAATCGAACGTGTGTCGCGTACGCGTACCTCAAGAGTATCTATACCTTTAAGGCATTTAGGGATTCAGTAAACATTGCCCAAGTCTAGAGAGACTCTAGACGTGAAGATGTTTGAGGGTTATATTATGGGTGTTTGCTTAGGCCAAGGTTATTTAAGAGCAGAGTCTGCCCAGAGTATTTAGACTTATAATTTTTATACAGTAAAAAAGAGGTAAATTATGCTGCGAATATTATTGACATTTGACTTTCCAGGTAGGGTAATTTACGAAGAAATTGGAAAAAAAATACCAACAATATAGATTTTATACTTTGTTAGTTGTCAAGAGTGTATCAAGAATAAAAATTTCAGTTTCTCTTTCTTTTTAAATTTTGGATAAGCTCCAGAGTCGCTTTCGTGTGAAACTGAAACTTGTGATTATAGTTATAGAAAAACTCTCCTTTCACTAATTCGGTGCGATGCTTGAGCGATATAGTATACAGTATATATTCAAACCAACCTAACTCTATTGATCACGCATGCTTTACTTAATTAGTTATTCTTTAAATCCGTGGAGTTAAGAAGCTCGCTAGTATTCTACGTGTTCGTTTCAGACACGGAAAAGTTATTTTTTCAAGAGTGGATGTGGAATTTTATATAGAGTTTTTTGGCTGTGCTTGTTATTTTTTATTGTCTAAAGTATATAATACTTTTCTTCGTGAGAAGTGTACCGCAAAGCACGTTAATTGTAAAGTACTCTTCCTAACATCAGAAAATTTGGAGTAAGGGTACTAATCCGAATCAAATATACGATAAATAGTTCCCTTATTATTACTCTAATAGCGCTGAACCATTTGCCAAGGCGTACTTGTGGATTTTTGTTTTACGATAAGACTAGGTTTGTGGGTTGGTTGCTGAGCATTTAGTACCAACAGTTGTAAAGTTTACTCCACGGTTAGATGCCCATCTGAACTTAGTTTGATGAGCAGGATAGCAAACAATAAGGGTGAGCCTGGGAAGAATCATGCTACATAAAAAGTATTTAGAGTGTCATCCTTCTTCTATTATACCCTTCTGTTATTATGTATACATATATACAGGTTCGTTGCGTATAATATTAATCTGTTCTATCTCTGCAAGTTTATTTATACAAGATTTGCCTCTTTGGTTAAAACCAACTGTTGTTATGGAAGTAAAATTGTTATGCCCATTTAAAATTAGAAATGCCCTTTCACTCCCATAGAAAGTTTCATAGAATTTAATCAAAATTTTGGGAACGTTAAGTAAAATAAGGTAAGCTTTTACATCTTAGTCCCCTTTTCTTTCATTCTTTCGAGAGAAAATTGAAAAACAAGCTATAAACCTATTCCGAAAGTGTTCGGTGTTTACGAGAGCCAAAATGATTTCGGTTTTAGATTGGCTAAAGTTACGGTGGGCTAAATTTCCCCGTGGAATTGCAGTACGCCCTGAAAGAGGGAGCGAAACTCTTTCTGCCCTCGAGTTAGTCTTGAAAGCCACGCGGGAGCGGGAGCGAGAATTCTAGAATGAGAAATGCGATAGAATTTTTCCAAAACGAAGGTTGTTCGCAACTCGGGGAGTGTAGACCTATATAGAAACGAAGAAGATTCAATGAACCACGAGATTCCGAAATATGAAGAAAGTGTTAGAGATTTCTTTTAGCGATTAGGCCATCGATTGCGGCTAGCGAGATCGGAACGGGAGGCGGCTTCAGAAGTCAGCTTCTCTTTTTCTTTGCTTCTCTTATCTTCAAGGTTCCCAATTTTTTTATCTCTTTTTTTACTTGGGAAAATCCCACCTCTAGCGCGGATTAAATCTACTCTCGCAAAATTATTTTAGCTAACACTCGCAGATTTACTTGGTGTTGAGGAGCTTGCGAAAGGAGACTAAAATATAAAGAAAAATTACACCTTCACGCAAATTCTATACGAGCTTATGCCCGTTTTCTATCTAAAGTAGATATCCAAAATGAATCAAAAATCCATGGTTAAAGGAAGGAATGGTTTTTTATTAGCACGAGGGGAATGCGCGAGACATCAACAGATTTTCGTTCAAGGTTTGATGACACCTAAGACTAATCACCTGTTTAGATGTCTCGCTCTTATAGAACGCACGAGGTTGACATCAACCCTTTAGACGATAGTCATCACTTGCAATACCTCGTTTAAAAAGTTAGATAATTGCCCCCAATCTTAAAAGATCGGCCGCCATTAGTTTAATGGCGTCTGCTAAACCGAACCTCTTACCCCTACGCCATTGGTTGAATTCTCACTGACTGAGAGAGGTGAGGGTAAGGTAGGGGATAGAGGTTCGATTTGGCAGACGCCATAATCTTTTAAAACCAAACGACAAACTCAAAGACGTAGGAGTCTTGCTTCACAGAGTAAAAAAAAAAATCAACCAAGTTATGAGTTAGGTTCCGCTATAGCTTCCCTGACAATAGTTCTCTCCATTTTTAGCAGTATACAGAAGTCATAATCCTAGTTTTAAAATTCAAATACGGGTGCTAATTGACCTATTTATATTTGAAGATTTTACTAACACTGTTTGAACATGTTCCAAGGCTACTCTAATGTAGTTAGAATTTCGTTGTTAATATTCTCACTTCAGTGTGAAAATAACGAATGTATGAGTGAATGGTTTATTGACCCTTTGGTGTACAATGCCTCTCGAAGCAGGGAGGAACCCACTAACGTGGGTTCACAGGTCCGGAAATACTAAAACGAAGCATTATGTGCTTTACAATGACAAAACACTGATTATTAATTAAAAAATTACAATTACAAAATTACAATGGCTACAAGAAACATATTTACAATGGCCGTTCATAACGACGTGAGACTGGCTAGCTTCGTCTAGAACCTTAGTGTGCCGCGGGTAAAACATTTTTACAGGCGTTTATGGAAAATAAGCATGTAGTATTAACCCTAAATGTTGGCTTCCTCTTGAACACCAATGCTTAGCAATTGAAACATTGTAAGTCAAAATGACAAATAAATCAATCACCCATTCATTGAAAAACAAATAAACCCAGTAATGCGAAATAAAATTGAGAAACGTTTCAAAATATTACTATTAATTTCTAAAATCGAATTACACTTAATTGGAGCGGTCTGTTTGAGACCTAAAACCACATCTGTGTTGAGTAAAACTCGCATTCGAGCCAGTAATAAAAATATCTTATTTCCAGGAATGTTGAAGGTTTAAACATATCTTTATTTAACAACAGTAATTAAGAAAATAATATTTTAATGAGAAAATTCCTAAGAAAAGACTTTCCTAACGGTTAATTACTATAAAACTAGAATCATGAAATTGCTGTTTGCCACGTAGTTGATCCATTTTTGGTATTTGAATAGTCATTAAAAGTGAATTTAAATAAGTAGCTAAGTAACTTTTAGGCCGGTACTTGTTAATTTATAAATGGGCGGAAGTAATTTTACGTAAATCACTGTTTCCGGATACTCGAAACTTTCCTTTTATAAAGATGAAATATTTATTGCATTTTCTCAGCTGGAGATATTAAAAATTTATTGAAAGTTACTTTCTTGAATTATAATGCAAGTATGGTGCATCATCTAAGATTAGGCTGAAATCCGAGTATTGGAAATGTTAAAACGTTCCGCTGTGTTCTCATTCTTGAAATGTTGGTATTAAATTATTCTTGGTGTCAAGGCAAAGCTTTGCATTAAATTATTGAAAGTATTTATATTCAACCTTTACATTCATTAGAAAGATTACGCGAAGCATTGTTTAAGCGCAAGTGCGAATGTCTGACGACTCAGTTGGGCTTTACCAATGGGGCTCGACCATACGGATCTCCTATGTTTGCAATGTTCTCTAAGTTGGTTTAGCTTTTGAAAATGGACAAGTTGACTGAAATGAAGAAATTATTGACGGTAAAGCATGGTTTTCACTTGGCGTAAATCACGACTTTTCACCCAACGTGACAACCGAAAAAGAAAGAAAAAATATTTTTACGCTGGACAGAAATTACGTTGAGTATGGCGATATTAGTTTTCAATTTTTTTCGCCCGCGTTCAACGTCAACGTTAACGCTCTCCGCTAGCCAATCAGCCATAACCTTGAGACGTGACGTCATTTTTCACCACGCGTGTTTGGAAAAGGACGTCCGTGGTCCGCCATGTTTTTATTTACTTAGTTTCTAATCGAGTCAGTTACTAGTACAAATCCCTGAGAATGACGAAGTTCAATGCTGAAAGTTTTATTGAAGAGGTTGGGAACCATCCATATCTTTATGATATTAGACACAAAGATTACAAAGACCAAAAACAAAGACAATAGATGGACCACAATTGGTGCAATGTTCAGTTTATCTGGTAAGCCTTGGTTCCATTATTTGCGGAAACTACGCTAAGTGAAAACACTATTACGCTGGGCGAAAAATCTGACGTTTGACGTCCGCCTGCGAAGTATAGCTTTTTCGGTCAAGTGAAAACCATGCTTAAAATGTGACTTATAATATCTTCATTGCCAACCAATCTTTTTCGGACGTTCCATTTCTCTTTTAACCCAGCGAACTTCTAAAAGGAGCAAAGGTAGCTTAAGTTAGGAGATACAGACTGTGATAGAAGGCGGTCCCAATGTATCCTAGCTGATTAAGGCTATTTCTGGCCCATAAGTCCCTGGACGAAAATCAAAAAGCTGGTCGGCTTTAGTTTTCCTCGTAGCTAGTCGGTGAAACTTCAGTGGACGTAAAACATTATTAGGGGGTTTAGGGCGTTAAGTATTTTTGCTTGGCGAGCCTTTGTCTCCAGAGAGACAAAGTAATTTCCTATCGATTATTTGTATCTTTTTTCTTTTGCTTGGTCCGCCTCTTCTCGATCTTACCCTTTACTTGCCCTCTTATTACATCTACCCAATGCCAAGAACACGCTCGACCGAAGACCGTTCACGCGTTCATGTCCGTCCGCGATGTGTCCGGTATTGATGGGGAAAAGCGTGTATGAATTCGCACCCAAAGATCATAACTTGACGTGTATCCTTTCATACGATATGATTTACAATTGCAATTATTGCGATCAAATGCCAATATACTGTTGACCCAGCCAATTTCCCAACACGTAAGAAACCTCTGCATAATGTGGTTTTGTAACAATCTAATTCAATAAAAATTATGCTTATTAGGGGTTATTCGTAAAGATAAAATGTTACCAATCTAGAAAAGGACGTTCTTCACAGGCTTAAAATACCTTCCCCTCTAGTGTTGCTGCAATCAGCTATGCAATTTTGTCAAATTCGGTAACGAACTCTGACTGTGCATGAAGAATAAACATACAAGCAAATAAACAACTTTCTCAAATAAAATGAAATAGAGCAAAAATCCCCTTCTAAATCAGTACAAATTTATGGCTGTAGCTGTGTGGTGGAAGTATTTCGTTCTCGACCAATAAACATTGGTTCTAAGTAAATCAATAATGATGAACTTCTGTAAACACAGACAACAGGTTTCAGTAATAACAAGCCCAACTCGAACAGCGCGAGCGAAGGCCAGAATTCTTGCAAACAATGTTTCTCTCTGTGGTGGTAGCAATCGTGTATTGATTATTTGTGAGTAGCAGCCGCCTCCGCGTATAGGATGGTGCCATTGTGTTAATTTATCGGATATTAGTAGCGCCAACCTAAAATATTGATTACGTCGAAAACGGCCACCGGTGTATATTCTACCAGCGCTGTTGTATCTCTTCTCCCGTTGTTACACGCGGGTCATAGGAAATGCGCGCCAAGGAAGAGGAAGAAGAGATCTCGGATTGTTTTTCTTCCTTTTTATAGCTGTCATTTTTCTCTCGGCTACTCTCAAAGTCCTGTCAACGTCTCGGGTGCCGCTGAGCTAATAATGCCCCAAACGACTCCGGGGTTTTTACATCTGGCTATACTGTAGTCTCTAATATATAGGTTACGTACTATAGCTGCTGGAATTGTCTTTTATATTTACGCTTCTTCACTCCATTAAGCTCGTCACTTTGAACGACCGACAACGACCGATCCGCTAAGGAATCTATATATATGGAGCTTTAAAAAAAAACTACCTTCTTTTCTTTCGATGGAATTTTTGCATAT
The DNA here is from genome assembly GCF_054372755.1 of Phalangium opilio. Classification (NCBI taxonomy): domain Eukaryota; kingdom Metazoa; phylum Arthropoda; class Arachnida; order Opiliones; family Phalangiidae; genus Phalangium; species Phalangium opilio. Next base: position 7,372,099 of record NW_028324226.1, read on the forward strand.
CTAGGAATTTTCAAAGAATTTTCCGTTAGCTTAAGCAATATTAAAAGTAGCATAATTTAAGATGTATATTTCTATTCCCACGCATATATTCTTTATTTAAAGCTCTACTTTATTAAAGAGATAAAAAAATTCCTTACCCTTCTTCTTCAAATAAACAGTATATATTACATTTTTAACTATAATATTCTGAAGAAACACCCCAATTTAAATAATGTTTGAACAAATTTTAATGATAAAGAATTCAAAGTGCCTAGCTTAGAGAGAAAAATCGGAAAATCATTTCAATGTTAATTAGTTCAAATCCCCTATCATTTTAATATAAAATTGACGATTTAAATATTTTAATGAACTGTTATGTTTTATTTCTTTTACTAAATAGGTTTATATTTTAATTTTTATATGATACTGAGTTTTACCCTAAAACTTTGAACTAATAGCTTAACCGTCTAGCCAACGTTGACCTATTTATAGCACTAAATCAACAAGAAAATTTAATACGTTTATACTTCTTTCTTTCCATTTTATGCTAATTATGAGTTGTAACTTTAATTTCTTCGTTTGTTTTTACTCTACAAGTCCACAATTTGCATTTAAGACCGAAATTATGGAAAACACGAAGCGAATTGGGGATTTGAAACGGCTCTCGTCAGCGATAATTCACCTAACCTTTAGGAACACCTTCAATTCCTCCTTCTATTATTCCATGTTTGAATATCATTTGTTGAATAACCATGGGGGGAAGGCTCTGCTAGTTAAGTAGAGCGGAATTAATTCCAGAGGGTGATTCTATTATTTCTCAGAATGAGAATCGTAGCTAGCCTAGCCTCGCTCCCGACAGAATTGACAATGAAACGGGGCCAAATGTTACATATATCTCGCGCACCAACAGCTAATCCCAAACTGACGAACGAAATATAATTCTTCATCTTGGCGACTTCTCAGAGGCAGTCTCGGGAGATCTCTAGACGAGAGAAACGAACTGTATACTAAAGCATGGTTTTCACTTGACCGAAAACACTACTTTGCAGCTGGACGTCAAACGTCAGATTTGCTTATTACGTTGTAGCCCAACATAATAGCGTTTTCCGCAAATAATGGAACCAATGCTTACCGGATGAACTGAACATTGCACCAGTTTCGGCCCACCTATTTATTTTCTTTCTTTTTTGGTCTTTGTAATCTTTGTGTCCCATATCATAAAGAAAAGGATGGTTCCTTACCTCTTATATAAAACTTTCAGAATTGAACTTCATCATTCTCAGGGATTTGTACAAGCAACTGACTCGATTAGGAACTAAGTTTATAAAAACATGGCGGACCGCGGATGCCCTTTTCCAAACACGCGTGGTCGAAAAAGACGTCACGACTCAAGCTTATTGCTGATTGGCTCACGCAGAGCGTTAACGTTGAACGCGACCGAAAAATTAGAAAGCCAATATCGCCACACCCAACGTAATTTCTGTCCAGCGTAACTATGTTTTTATTCCGTTGTCGCTTGACGTCGGGCGAAAAGTCGTGATTTACGCCAAGTGAAAACCATGCTTAAAGCGAAAGCTCGAATTGAGAGCAAACAGGCCAGCTAGGCATAAAGCGAAAATATATATGGGGAAAGGGTTAGGATTGTAGTTATAGAGAAAAAGGTTGCTTGCCTTCGTCGCCTTCTTCTGTTGATATAGGCGCGCGACATAGCAGAAAGAAAGATCATTATCGCAACTAGAACTAGAAGCGCCACGACCAAATTCGGCTTTTACTTTTACTCCCTTCTGCGTATGAGAGCCTGAGAAGTTGATTAAGCTAGAGTTATGAAATACTTTTAGTCAATATTTGTAGCAACCGAAAGACAAAGGAGACAGATAGGGACATATAAAAATATCTGGCTGTTAATGTACCACTAGGTACGTAGTATTTGCTCAAGGTTCTTAAAAATAGTAAGCTTAAAAAGTTTTCCACGAACTTCTGCGATCTGGGAGTCTTCTAGTGACGTCTTCATGTGAATCCGGAAAGTAAACATAAGCGTCCAAAAGAATATATTCGATTCATCTAGTGACGTCACTCGCTAACGTTTTACGAGCAAAATCAATTTCTGGAAACCCACAGAGCCATATTGAGAAAGTGGGTGGAGCCATTTTCGAAGATATCTTCGAACTTCTCAACATCGACTTTCTCAAACTCTTTTGCAATCTTGGCTGAAATATTCTCAATAACAGTAGCACCAATGGCGTTTATTGAGGTTGGAGTTCCATACTCTTGTGTTATTTACTACTGACAAATCCGAAATTGCGCTGAACGTTCTTATTTACAAGTGGCAAGCCAAAATTGTACTGAACGATCTTCTCATTACAATTGGCAACCAAAAATTGTACTGAACGTTCTTGTTTACAATTGACAATGTCATAATTGTACTAAACTGTAGAATTAGCAATTCCAAAATTCTGCTGGAGTCCAGATGTTCAATTGTCAATTCCATATGGTCCTGAACGTTCTGATTTAAAATTATCAATGCAAGAATTGTACTGAGTTTTGTGGTTCACAATGGCAATGCTGTTATTGTACTGAGTGGACAGATTTACTATATTCAAGTCTATTATTGTACTGAACGTTCGTTCTTATTTGCAATTAGCAATGCCACAATTGAACTGATAGTTGTTAATTGCAATAATCAATAAGTCAACAATGTGAAGTTACGGCTAAGATTTGCTTTTGACGATGCGACCAAAGCCATAATTGTACAGAGCGTTCTTAAGATGGCAAAGTTCTTAAACTCATTGCACCTTAAAGATTTGGAAGCTATTTTTCGTACATCAAATGCTAGACCTGGTATAAGTATCAGGGTAATGATACTTGAACTGATGTTTGATAATTTCCGGTTAACTTACATCTGGGTCAACATTACATACCGTTTTTGCTCAGTGAATTGAAGCAAATGATAAGGATGGCGGGAATTGTGAGTTAACGGGTTGGTATAAAGAGGGGCAAAACTAGAACGCCAAGTATTAAACTATGTTAGCTTTGCGCTGAGAAGAAGTACTATCTCTAGCGCGGAATCATCACGCGCTCCTAGAAGTTTTCTGCCTTTCCTGTCAACCCTCGTCCCTTTTTCACTCTTCCCGGCATTCTTCGCGTTCACAACATCGATTTGGTCGCGCCGTATATGCAGGCTGGTTTAATTTAACGTTGCCTCGCTCTTGGCAAAAAAAGGGTCGATGCTTAAGCGTATGAATAGTTCCAGTGCTTGTATTTCTAGCTGCATTTTTCATAATTCCTTTTTATTTAAATGGCAAAAAACCCAAATCCTCAATGCCCCATGATCCAAGTCAGTGACTGTTAAAACAAGAACAAGTTAACGTTTACTGGTGGTTTGTCAATCTGTAAGCATAAGATAATAAGCTATGTTCCATAAGTCTGACACTTCCTATTCTTCGTTGTGCTAAGAGACTTCCTGAGAGCTAGTTCGAGAACGACGCGAGAATTGACTACACTCGGTTTTGAAGTCCATTTTCCTATTTAGTCTGTACTAAACCTTTCACAGCGCCTAACCAGGCTTTGCTTTACGAGAATCTATGATTTTCACCTAGGTCTCTTTCGGTAACCAGTGACAAACTTATGGATCATATCTTATGAACTTATGATATAACTAAATAAAAATGTTTCATCAAACCTTGTCTATAACTTGCTCATATAAAGCAGGTTACTTTAATACTTGTACATGTATTTAACTAACTAATATTTAATTACGTATTATCAGTCCATCTTCCTATTTAGTCCGTACTAAGCCTTTGACAGCACCTCAACAGGCGTCGCTTTACGAAAATCTATGAAGTTTCACCTACATCACTTATGCTGCAAGGCATTCATTCTTGGGAAAAAATAATTACGCCAAGACGCGTCACTAGATGTAGCCGAACTACAATAACTGATCTCAATTTGGAAACTCAAGTTCCATCTAGCGTTGTCTCTTGAGTTTACCCTAGACACGTGATATGGGGTTTGACCTGTATTGATCAAATTTTATCTGTTTCCCCAATTAAAATATGCAAATTAATTAGGGCAGAATATATTTGAATTATTTTGCTCTCGAATCATTGCCTTCTAAGAAATGGGAACTTCTTTATGATTAGATATCTCTTCGAGACGTCCAATACGAGTAAATTGTTAATGAAGTAATATTCCCGATAAACCGCATCATGTTTATTTTACCTCACATAAGAAATTTAACTTTTTATTCGATAGAGCACACGAAATAATGACAATTTCAAATTGTAGCCGTGTGTGTATCTGTAATATTGAAGGAAAGGGCAATTAAATTTGATTACATGATCCTATCTAATAGGTTAGTTTTGTTAGCCTATTTGAAAATCGAAAATACTAAGAAAATTAATAATAGAATAGGGATCTTGACCATGGACAAAGCAATACTGAAGGACCGATGGCAGAGGGAGAAAGTTGAAAAATACTTGTTAATGGACCTTCTAGCCGCAGATAGTGGCAAACCGGATAGTGGGGGCATGTGGGGGGAATCAACGTTCTAAAGAGGGAAGCAGCTAACTTCTTATTTTGTCTAGATGGCGCTAGCTTTTTCCGGGATTTGACTCGGTAAATTTTTCATAGCCCCCCTCCATTTTTGGGGGCTGAAAAGGGAGAAAGAAGCTTAACATTGGTTGTTTAGTCGCTTAGTATGGGGCTCTATGGACTGCCATCGGTCCTTCAGTATTGCTTTGTCCATGTCTTGACTGAGAGATGACGTCAAAACTATGTCGCCATCTGGTGGAAATGATCAGTAGTTCGCGAAAGGCTTTTTCTTCATCTTGTACCAGGGAGAATAGAGGTCAGATGGCGTGGCAATGGTGATTGGCAATCTGTTTTGCTAACTTATTTATAGCATGGAACATCCTCCAGGTTTCCGTACCGTACGACCCTACCGAAACGCTGAGCATGCTGGGAAGACTTCGTTGTCGTAGGTATGGGTACAGGCCGTAACGTTATAGGTATGAAGGTTTCTGCTCATACCTTTTTCCTTCAAGATTGTACTAACTACTGAAAATCTAGCTTCAGTTATTAATCCAAGGCTACATAACGTACCACGTTAAAAAATATGCGACGTTATAACTTCGTTGTTTTATTCCGGACGTCGTAAATAATAATTTAAAAATAAATTTTCATAGCAGATATTTTACAAAACATAAAACATGTAAACCTACATCAAAGGTTTTCATTTTTCATTCTCTATTTGAAAAAAGAATTTCCAATCCAAACTTTAACGATCGATTTATATGAAATATAAATTCTTTTATATGTTCTTTACATTAAAAATAAAGAGGAAAAAATCTACTAACATGCAATTTGAACCATTTAATCACATTTTGAATAAAAAGTTTGGAAACTTTTAACAGAATTATGATACAGTTTAGCAGATTCTACTTCAGAACACTTTTCTAAGTAATATTTTCAGGATTGTGGTTAAAGCCACACCCGGGATAGATTTAATTTTAGAAGTAGGAATGGAGAAAAGAGTAATCTGGGCGTGCGTCAAAGTACCGGGCCCCCTTCCTCGGGCGAGAGGGGTATGGAAAAAGAGGCGGGTCATAGCGACAGAGGGAAAAAGGAATTACGTATTTTTAGTCGTCCCCGTCGTCCCGGTCAGCAACGTCATCAAACCGTAGTTTAAGTGAGCCAATAAGATAATTTGAACTTTTCCTTACGTGTTGGAGGGAGGGGCTCTATACTGGACTAAGAGTAGGACTGAAGTAAATACTAACCGTTCTACATTCCTGCTTCTAAAATTAAATCTATCAATGGCCACACTTAATATTTAACAACTACTAGTTCCTATTAACCGTTGTCATTGATTATACCAACCTCGTATTATAAATGTTATCGAAGAATTTAAAATCGAAATTGGTTTGGTTAATTTTAACCTTCTACTTCCGTTTAGATTACTATCATATTCTCTCGTATCGAATTTCGATCATCGTATAATGTTATAAATTGGCTTCGGTTCCAAAACTATTCGCTCGATTTAGACATTATATACACTGTATTATAAACGAATCAGGGTGAGAGGTCAGCGCCACCAAAGCTTAGTACACTTTCATCCTCGAACCCTCTTTGATAGAGATAAGATGAAGCCTGACTTTGTAGCTACAGTCATTCAATCAGATCCAGGTATAGATTATCAAAGTACCCTATCAAATAAGCTTATTCCCATGTCGCTCTGGTAATTATTGCCAGACTATAGTGACGGAGATTGCTTTGGTGAATTTGCTTCCCTAGTTTTAATGATGCCTAATGATAAACTTCCCAACCACGGCGTCTACTAGGCCTAGTCTTTAAATGTCAAAGTAATATTAGAATTCTACCTCTATCTTCGATGTTATAACCAGTAGCGGAACTTTAAAAGACTTTTTTCCCCTAAAAACATTCCCATTAAGTTTGGAGACTGCGCGGATAGAACTGAGAGAGAGAGAGGGAAAAGATCTTAAAATATATCTGCTATCATGAATAAATTTACTTGATTTATGAATAATGAACTCACGTTGCGAACGTGAGCTTCTAAGAAGGTTGGTAAATCGATAAATGTAGAGCAGAAAAGTGTACAGACAGGGCAAAAAAAATCACAATGGCAACTCTGGATGGAGCCAGCCTGAAATAACCCATTCTTCATCATGCTTCCTTTAGTTATCTAGGTACATCTTTGAAAACCTGTTTTTATTATTTTCATCCTCACAAAATTTCGGTTAATGATACATGATTTTTTCACTAGATTTGTTTCAAACTAGAAAAAACTGTGTCAGGTTATAACAAAATATTTGCTCTGGTGAAGTATTTCCAACTGATTACATTAAGTTCATTGTTTTCAAAGGAATGCCGTATTCTAGAAATTGAAATTGATTACAGTCAAACGGTCAAAATAACTGTTAGCCCCAAAAAACATTTCAAAAATATCACGAAAATCATTTCTTTTTTCAAGTAAAAACCTAAAAAAACAGCGTATTTACAAATGGCAGTCCCAAAAACTGAATAATTTTGCAAATGATCACATCAAAATAGCATAATTTCTGAAATATCACCCCAAATTAGCATTATTTCCAAAGTATCACCAAAACAGAGCATAAATTCCAAAAGATAGCGCCAAAAATAGCATAACTTTCAAAAGATCGCGCCACAAATAGCATAATTTCCAAAAGATCGCGCCACAAATAGCATAATTTCCAAAAGATCGCGCCACAAATAGCATAATTTCCAAAAAATCGCGCCACAAATAGCATAATTTCCTAAAGATCGCGCCACAAATAGCATAATTTCCTAAAGATCGCGCCACAAATAGCATAATTTCCAAAAGATCGCGCCACAAATAGCATAATTTCCAAAAGATCGCGCCACAAATAGCATAATTTCCAAAAGATCGCGCCACAAATAGCATAATTTCCAAAAGATCGCGCCACAAATAGCATAATTTCCAAAAGATCGCGCCACAAATAGCATAATTTCCAAAAGATCGCGCCACAAATAGCATAATTTCCAAAAGATCGCGCCACAAATAGCATAATTTTCAAAAGATCGCGCCACAAATAGCATAATTTCCAAAAGATCGCGCCACAAATAGCATAATTTCCAAAAGATCGCGCCACAAATAGCATAATTTCCAAAAGATCATGGCAAAATATCATAATTTCCAAAAGATCATGCCAAAAATAGCGTAATTTCCAAAAGATCATGCCAAAAATAGCGTAACTTCCAAATAATCATGCCAAAAATAGCGTAACTTCCATATGATCACACCAAAAATAATATAGTTCCCAAAAGATCAGAACCAAAATAGCATATCTTCTAAAAGATCACACCAAAACGTAGATCAGAATTTTGGGCACGTTTCCAAAAATAATAATAAAGATTATAGTAATTTACGTGAACGTAGATTTCTCATGACTACCCTATTCTTACGATATATTTAAAAGCTAGACTTCAATATTCTTTAGAGAATTAGAGAGGATTCTTGCATTAGTACGCGTTTCTCCGCTCGACTTTGCGTGTAAATCCTAATGATGATATGTATATATCGGTGGTGGGTATAATCCCGAACAAGATTTGAATTTTTCCGCTTCAGGGTGTTTTAGTACTTTTTCTTTGCACTCTAGTTTCCAGTTCAATTTTCAAAGCCACTTTTGACTGTTTTAGCCTTTTTCTCGCCCTTAAAAGTTCTTATTTCAGTCGCGTAGAGAACCTTTGAAAATATTGTATTTTTTAGTACGGAATGCGGCTATAAATGATGAAAACGTGCCAGTTGAATTTTATTCTCATGTATAGTCGTTAAGATGCGCTTCCGTTTAAATAAATGGAAGTAACGTTGACCAAGGCCCAGCGGGACGACGCAACAATGGCCGGAAAAGCTTTAAGCTTTGTTACTTCCGTTTTGTTAGACGGTAGTGGTAGGAAACCGTTTTAAGAAAACAGAAAAGTTCAGTGGCAGTATTTGCGGGGTGAACTGTAAATTCATTCGCAGTTTTAAACTTATATTTCTGCAGATATTCATTATCTGAAGTCACGTGTTGTACTTTCTTTTATTGTGTAATTTTTTTGCGGTATGGACGACCACTATTCACTAGCACCATGATGACGTCAAGATATGATATCCATGTTTGTTATCAAATCCTCTGTTCATTCTATAACCTCTTTCTTGCAATAGTAAAGCTGAAATTGTAATATTTTTGCGGAAACTGAATTTAATAAGATATACGGTGTGTTTCAATCAGTTACTGATTGGACCCTTTTGAAGTATGTCATATTGCTAAAGGCTTAGTATTTATGGTAATAGCAAAATTGTTCGTAAATGAAATTTTCCGAAAATCGAATACCACTGAAAGTAGAATCAAATTTCAAAAATTCCTGACTTCTAAATCAGAATAAAAACGGCTGAATGTTTTGCGAACTTCGCTCCAAGATATCCGGTGTATTTCAATCAGTTATTGATTGGAAAATTTTGAAGTACGATGGGTGGAAAAAATTACAATATCTCTCTAGGCCTAGTATTTATGGTAATAGAAAAATTGTTCGTAAATAAAATTTTCCGAAAATTGAATACCACTGAAAGTACCTGAAGGTTTTGCAAACTTCAAGTAACAGCCTACAAATCCACTATCATATCGTGATTAAGCGTTGCATGTCTCACGGGAAACCATCTTTACTGGGATGAAATATCAAATAACAGTAAACCTATCCGGCAACCGTACTTATTAGAATTTCAACGGGAAAATACAGCGCAATCGAGACTGGACACCATAATTTTAAGGCCATTTGAATTACTACGCGTGGCCCTATTCTCCAGTAGCGTCTCAACCTGTCTGAACAATTCCTTTTTTCTCGTGGTAGGTTGCGGCGCCGCCTTCTCCGGAGTAGATAACGATGCTAAAAATATTTTCGGAGTTGTTTCACCTGGAAAAATCCTTCTGGCTATTTTACTTCGCACCCAACTGCCCTTCACACGGTACACACTTCCTCCCATCTTTACCTCAGTTTCTTCCTCATCTAAAGCTGAGGAGCAAGTGGTGTGAGCATAGATAAGTAAAATATATCTATTGTCACTTTATATTTTAGACTTAAGTTACTTCCGCACAATTTTTATGAACCATTTGCACACAGTTTTTATATCGAAATTTTAGTTTACCAATTTTTACCATAGCCCATTTCCGCAAAGATTTAGGGTTTGGTTTGGGTAGGGTTTGGTTCAGTTATAGTTAGGTTAAGTTAGGTAAGGCTATGCTACAATAGAGGTTTGCTATTAAACTTGTGATTTGACCATTGCAATATCACTATCGATATACATAAGTTTATTGATAGACGTAAGCATTAAAACAAGCGAGTTTTTGTTAAAAAAATAAAAGTAAAAGCTGCATTTTTTAATTCCGTTTGCAAACTGTGCGAAAATGAGTCATGAAAATTGTGCGGAAAGGTGCTATAGGTTTTTAAGGTGTGAAAAATAAAACTGTGCGGAAAAGGGCGACCTCCAGTTACATAACTAACAAACACAAACTCGCTGAGAAACAAATGGCTGGATTCCCTTCTCTAATGGGACACTGTAAAATAGCGTTACTTAAATTTGTCCTCTCTCATTTCCATCATTTTGTTTGAAACTATTGCACTGTAGAAGGGTAGAGAAAGAATAGCGCTTATTGAATTAGAAAAAAACTGACGTTTTTTAAGAGGAATTTCTCGGATTTAATTGAGATTTCTGGTTTCTTTTTGGGTTTTACTCGGTTTTTCTAGGTTTTATTGGGGCTTTCTGGTTTCTTTTTTGGGTATAACTGGGTTTTATTGGGTTTTTTATTCTGGGTTTTTCTTTATACTTAGCTGTTGCGTGAATTGAAGTAATTGTCATTCAAAAGTAACTGCTTAATAATAAAAATCTTAAAATGTTTCGTAAAAAATAATAAATATTAAATAATACTTTTGTAGTTGAAACAATAAATATCTTAAACTATACTTAAAGAAATTATTTTAGCATTTAAATTCATCGAAAGTGTAGATTTAACAGATGGGTTTTATTAAGTGGTTTTTTTTTATTTTTTATAAAACCCGTGAATATTAGGATCTTGACGATTTTCTTCAAGTATAAGATAACTTTTGTTTAAATATTAGAAAAATAAAGTATGCTCAGGAGCGAGGGGCTAATCACTCCCAAAGTCGCTTTACACCGAATATGGATTACGTGTAACAATTTTAGAACTGTCAAGGGCAGGGCTTTTAAAGATTACTCTGAGTGACCAGCCCCTCGCTGAGGAGTACGGAACTCTTTCTATTCATTGAAATGGTATCGAATTTTCATACATGAGTTTCTGATATCTATGGATGTGCGTATGAGGAACGGTGCAGGCTGAACTTCCCCCAACCAAGGTTCTTGGAGCAATTTAAACTTTTTCCACTCTCGCCTTGCTTTTTTTCATCAAGGTATTTTGTACCTGTAGGCCCTTTTTCTTTATGACTAGTACACTTTCGAACGAAGGAACGAACACAAAAAAGTTTTTCGGATCGGTACTACGATTTTTTTTTATCTTTGCTCACGTCCTTCCTCCTCCATCTCTTGAAAGGAAAAGCGTTAAAAAATGAGGTTTTTTACCAACTCTCTCCTGATACCAATGTATGAGGTAGCACGCTAGAATGAAGGTGAACACCGAGAGAAATACAATTATTTTTGCTATATATATTTTTATATTTTTTTATATTTTCCCGATTTATTTTCGTCCCTGCTTCCAATTTCTGTATTTGAAACACTAAACTATAATGAAAAGATTGAACTAGTAGCGTAGGAGTCTTGGTATACCTTTTATTATTTTGTGTGTATTAAATGATTGGTTTGATATTTTAAAGTTTGCGTCATCGGTTATATATCAATATATCAAGTGCTGAGGTACACAGGATGCGCGGGGTTAGTCACTTGAATAATCAGTTGTACGAAACCGCTTTTACTTGATTTCTAGAATTGTGGGTAATCAAAGCTAATCAGAAATCTCCCACAATCACTGGAAATCACGTGAAATCTTGAGAAAAATAGAAAATAATCACATGATTTACTAGTATTCTTTTGTAATCACCTCGGTAATCACACCTTTCGTGAAATAATCACGCATAATCAATCTAGGAATTCGAAAATCCTAAAAAAATATTATAATCAATTTAAATAGAAATAATCCCTGTATTCATCAAAATTCACTAAGAATCCAGTGGTAATCACCAAAAAATCACCGGAACTCGTAACTCAAGCAGGAATCACAAGTAATCTGCGGCAATAACGGAAAATCAGTGTAAAGATTATGGAAATCAAGGAATTCGTTCAGTAATCATCGGAATTCCCATAAAAATTCAGAAATCAGTAATCAGGTGCACAAAATTTTGGCGAATGACTAGCCCCTCAACAGGATGTTTTTGATAAGTCTGCCATAAACACTCCGTATCGCAATATATCAACTGTTGATACCTTGTTTTAAAGGAAGTGCGTTCTATTTGTATAAAATTTTAAGATAGTATCAGACTATTTTTGGAAACTTTATCAGTGACGTAGTCGTATTTTAATTGTTCAAACACGCAATTCCCGAATTAGATACTTGAGGGTTAATGAAATTTCTGGAAAGTTTTATTTAGTAAATTGTCATGGGATTTGCGTGTACGACTGCTAAATAAACGTCTAATACGTTTTGCTATTATTATCCGACAGCTTTAGCACGAATGTAATAATGTAAAAATGTTTCTGGGAACAACGATAAATTTATGAATGTTATTATCATGGATACAAAATTGGTTTATTCGCATAGGTAACCTGATTCTCTAAAAGTACACCACTATGCAATATCAGCAGTAAATAGGAGAAGTATTGTACGTATCCCCAGCTTAAGCTAGTCCATTTCCTTGAAAAACACGGTTTGCATCGAGAAAATTTAATTCATCCAATCGGAGAGAGCCAAGTTATGCAGAGAAATGTTCTTACACGCTACACCACACGGTCCTAAATCTAACTAAAGTCGTTCAATCTGGACAGACAAAGAGATCAGAAAATAGTTTCGTGGAAGTGTATTAATCAGCGACTTCCCGCCAAAAACGCAATTCTGGAAAGGCGCGAAAAAAAAAAACAACCACAACGCGACGCCTCGAGGAAACCCCCTTTGATGCGTGCTTCCCCCTATTTATGTATCATAAATCTGTCTTATATAGTTCGATTGGCCTTTTATTAGCTCCGTCATTTATCATAAGCGAGTCATAATCCTTTTACACTTTGGAGTTTTCATAATTTTGATTTGGATTTTGATGACTAACTACATTCCGTATCATCTCGGCTTTTCCTCAAAATATTTCCCGGCATGCAATTTTGAAAATAGCCGGCCCGAAACAAATCTTAAATTGGGCGCGAATGAGAAAAGGATTTCGTTTATAGGCGTTTTAAAATCATTTTGGAAGTCCGTTCGTCCATTCTCTTTTATATATTTTTGGTGACTTAAATTCGTATGAGGCGAATTGAGTAAAAGCAACCGAGATGCTCGGTCGGGTGACGCAGAGAGATAGAGAGATGTTTGAGGGAATGACGATGGCCTTAACCCTAACTCGAGGGAACCTCGGACGTTGGCGACTCACGTTCGCTACCGAAAAGCGTTTCCGTAATTACATCAACCCATGATGTAAAATTCTAATTAGTCCTAAATTCTTGGCTTTCTCCGGAGGGCGAAAACGAGAGAGACGAAGAGAAAATTAGTTTGCTACGGAAGCTAGGCGATCGTTTTCTTAAAAGGGGCTGAAGCTATACGCTTTCTCGTGCCTATTGCTTCGTGAATAATCTCATTGTGCGAGATTCCATTGCGTTTCCCTACTAACCCTAACGCTGGGAGTAACTAACTCGAGGAGATTATAGCACGAGAATTGAAAGAAAGAGTTCCAATCTTGCAAACGAAGAGGTCAGACTAGGTTTGCAAACATAATAGGTTCAGACAAGTTATGAAGCTGCCAAGAACAGATACTGTATACTCATATTATATAAAGTAATTTCGGTAGAGTGGGTGAGTGAACTGCGTATCCCCAACGTTGGGGGCAGCTTTGTAAGAGAGAATACTATTGGCCCCCGGAAGGGGGTACCACTAAGATAAGAGAGAGAAGGATATGACGTTGCCATATATGGGAAAGAAGTTACTCTATATAATAGTTGAAGTCCATTACACGAAATTACAGCAATCACTCTCAAATATGCGTAAAATAATATTAATTTAATTTCTAAACGTGTTTAAGCACATTGCGCAAGATAACTTGATTGATTTCAAACACAACGATGTTTTCAAGTGCACAAGAAAATTATTTTAATTAAAAACTCGACTAGTTTCGGTCACGTTATTGAACCATCATCCTATCGAGTTTTTTTAATTAAAATAATTTTCTTGTGCACTTAAAAAAATCGTTGTTTTTAAAATCAATTAAATTCTAAACATCTGTTCGCAAAAACGCTTAAACAAAGTATACTTTCTTAGTTCTTACAATACCTTAACTTCTTTTTACTCGTGCGGGGGAGAATCCCCCCCTCGCACGAGGTATTGGTCCCGGTTTTCAAGGTCTCTCTAGCGTAGCTTTGGCAATGCATGGCGACAGGAATACCGTGTGTTCGGGCTTTTCATCCCCATCATTGCGATTTCGATTTTTTAAAGTAAACACTTATTTGGTGACTCCACCAGAACGCAATCTAGCTGAAGCCGCAAGAAAGGATAAATAGACTCCGCCTCCTCCGAAGCACGCGTTGGTGCGGTGGGTTAAGGATGGTGGCGCGCGATGGTGCTAGTGGATAGCTTAAGTCTTTAGAAGGAGTTGTCTGCTGCGAGTTCTACTGTTAATATTTATTAGACTCTCACAAGTTCACAACTGGAGGTATGGAGTCTAGCAAAGAGTTTTTTATCTAATGCTCGCTTTTTTAGCCCCTATTGTTTAAATTTTTATTATCTTACATATCCCGCACGAGTGTCCTTTCTGCTGGGGCACCTTGTTTCTCTTGAAAACGCTTGATCAAATAGCTTTATTTTTGTAAAATTGTCGACAATTATCGGCCGTAAATTTACTATTTACATCAAGTAATGAACCTTTTTTTGGTGTCTAGCCTCCTTTCCGCCAATGTTATGGAAAATTCTCAGAGAAAGCGAGTCGACTTACTTGATTACTTCAAGGCCCTAACTCACTCACTGCAGATATGCGGGAACAAATTTTCAAAAGCTAGGTCATGCATAGCTCTTGGAGCTAACACCCACCCTCATCTGGCCGGAAGCTCCGCGGGTCTAGCGATTAATCCCGCAGACGTTACCCTACCATGGATTAATTCCGGCCAAGCGTGCCTGCCTGCAAAAGTGCCACTATGCCAGGGCCCAACATCTTTTCAGAATCAGACTTATCTTTTCAGCCTTCCCGAAATTTTAATATGGTTCGTTCCAATTGACGCTTTCAATAGATACAGAGGCATTTGAACAATCTCTTGTGAACTGGAATTATAAATCCTACATGGTCAACTGCTAAGTTCTGGTTCAAAAAAAGGCGTTTCACTTGGTCGCAAATTCGAACGATTTTGCGTTAATTTCATTGACATGAGACGTAAAAAATCGATACAAAACCAAATTTAACTAGCACAGTATTGCACCCTCAAAACGTCTCTTTCATCAGAGGTCAGGTTTTTCATTGGCTGCTAAACGTAACGAGAGCTAGGTTGCAACGTGGTATTCGTAAGAAACGTCAAACCACTTTGAAGGGTGAAGGATAGATTCCTTGTATTTTTCCATTGCTTTTATGTGGGTCGTGGCAGTTAGGGTCGAATGGCCCAGCTGGTATTAGGAACTCTCTCTCTCAATCCTATTGCGCTGGTGCCTCGTCTACCGATCCTTCACCCATTGCCCGGACGCTGACTCCGGCGAACCCTGAAAGGTCGAGCTCGTATTCGACCAATCGTTAAAAGTAGCGTCGGGGTCTCAGGGGTATTATGGCTTTTCTCCAGTGACCCCTTAGACTCGGTTTAGAAGCGGACTAGGGCGACCGCCCTGTCAGGCTTGTAGCCACTTTTTCTTTCGATCAACTAAGCGGCGATAATGTAACAGCTGAAGAATATATTTAACCCGCAATATTTCTGGTTTCACCCTGGCTAGTTGCAAGGCTCTCTTCCCTTTGATAGTGGCTTTATTAAAAGAGATATATCTCTCCTTTGGTCAAAAGTCGAAATAGCGAGTCAGAGAAGTGGGAAATTTTATCATTTTACGTTGAGTATATTATATTTTATACTTCATACCTCGAAGTCAATGCGTTCCGTAACTTCCCAGTAATTAATATAGCAGAATCATCACGAGAATTGTGTTTGTATTCGCCACGTAAAATTGCTCTCCTGATCTAACTTATACATAAATGATTAGCTTTTACACAGTATGTTTATCTAGAGCTACAAAAGGAAATATTTACTCAACGTGAAATTCTAATATTTGCAGCTCAATCATTGTATTATCTGGCAGAAATGACAACCCTTTCGCGTTGTTATTTTTATGCAAGCCTCTGTTAAACCATGGATATGTATAAATACTTTGTATTATGGATTCCGAACTATTCTAAAATGCTGGCCACCAAATACGCAATACACTCGCGGATGTGAGGTGGCTCTAAATTGAGTCGGAAAAAGCTAGGTCTCGTGGGGAAAAGGAACTGTGGCTCTCCATCCTGGCACCATGGGAGAAAATAGAACTTCTTTCTCCCTCACAAGGCCGGGGGGGGGGATTGAAAGTCATCTTTTTTTTCTCAGCTGAACTGGCGCCTAAGTGAAATGCTTTGTGGAAGGTTAGCGTTGGGAATTCATAATACGTAGAATTTATACCTATCCATGGCTAAACCAACTTAGAGCTATAGTTCAAGAATGACGCGAGAATTGACTACAGTCGGTTTTGAAGTCCATCTTCCTATTAAGTGTGGACTAAGCCTTTGACAGCGATTCACCAGGCGTCGCTTTACGAGAATCTATGACGTTCAACCTTGGCCACTTCATGCCAACTGTTAGTAACCAGTGACAAACTTATGGAATATATGTTATGAATTTACCTTAAAAGTTATTCATGATCGAATGATATTTTGATTGCGAGAGGATATATATCATTCGTTGTCTGCTAGACACTTTATTTCCCCTAAGACTTCTAAACCTAATAGGAAGTAGGCCTAATAAGGCGTATTTACCCACAAGTACAAAATCGATGTCCTTTGAAAAAAAAGAACATAGTACTCGTGATTGCTAGTCCCTTTTAATAAATGTCCTTTGGTAATACGAGGTAGTGACGGTAGGCGCCTTCTGGGTCAACATCATTCTCTTCAGATCTTCATTGTATCCTTCAAGATTTGCCCGGATATGATTAGGATACTCTCCTTCGCCAAATCTCTAGTGTATAAATGCCAATCTTTGGGCAAACACTCTAGTCTCCAGTCCTCGAAAAAATATGAAACAAGATTGAGTTGCGCTCTTATAAATGAATCAAGACTCCCGTCCTTCCTTGTGGTCAGACGCTGTCTTATACAATTGAACGTCAAAGTAATTTTAAAGAAGTCGACAGATATCAAAATCGATTGTAAAGCATTTGAAAAAAGAATTCAAAGAAATAAAGTTTAACTTGAAGACGATTCCACTTTCAATGGAAAGCACTACCATAATAAAAATCTTCTCAAACATCAATTAAATAACCTTTCATGAACCCTGTTAATTTCATGGAAATCTCCATGATATTATCACTTCTTGAATAGTCTTTGGAAAGCCTTGTCGCCTTGCTCAAAAGTGAACATCAGAAAATCGAGTTGACTTCACTTCATAAACTTTGCGATTATATAGAAGACAGAGGTGAAAATAAGAGGGTAATTAAAACTAACCATGCTCGTTTCGTCCAGTTACTATTAACCGATTTTACATTTTAATTTACTGAAAATTGTTTTATTGGGGAAGAGCAAACTGCGCTACTGCATCGGCACCTATTGATAAAATGAAGAAGTATATAATTATCAAGAAAATGTATAGAGAATCAAGGGTATGAATAAGCAACCTAACTCCCATTTGATTTATGAAGTGTTAGATCAGGTATGGTTAAATCTACGATACATTTTTCGTCTATTTAAAACCGTATGGTGCTGATAGAAATAGAGTTAATTTTATCAATTTCGGTTATTCGTAATGTAGCAATTCTATCAGATAATATGGATTTTCCAAGTTAATAGGTCTTAGAGTTGTCTTCTGCCGTCACCCTGCGGGATTTCACGATTTCTTCAAAATATCGGAATCTCGAAAGAATTAGAAATTTTCATGATTTTGGAAGTTTATCAGATATTTCGTGTTAAATACTAGGCATTCTTTTGAAGGGAATGACTGCTCCCTTCCCAGTTATAGGTGTTAGAACTTTTCGTCATTTCGCAATTTCGTCAGAGATTTCATGATCTCGCAATATTATCAGAGATTTTAGGATCCCGCAATTTTATCAGGGATTTCATGATCTTGCAAATTTATCAGGGTTTACGGTTTTTCGCAGTTTATAGGTCTTTGGGTGGAGATAAAACTCGCTTGTCTAGGTCTGCGAGGAAAACATTAAATACTGGCCATTCTTCTGAACAGAATGACATAGGATATAACAGGGTAAAATTTATTTTCAAAAGAAATACGATTGCGCTGAAATTAAAAACCACGTACACGTTTTAATTCGAACAGACAGATAGCAATATATTCATATTCTTTCAAGGTTGTATAATGAAACTTATAAAACGTAGCCCTTGCTTTAGGTATTGATAGTTCGAAATTTGAAATTAAGAAAACTTGATCTTTTTATTGGTGAAAGTCATTTTAGAATCGGTTTACTTGTTCCAGAGGTTACTCCTTACATACATACAAGCTAAACATTTTTACCTCTTTTTAATTCTGCAAAGCCGATAGACCCGTGTAGGTAAAACCTTAGGCCCGTTTGTGATGTTGAACGAAAAATTCACACTTTCTTAGGGTTAGCTTTCCATATAGAAACTGTATATTTTTATTCTAGAGGACCGGTAGAACCTTCTAGATAATCAGAAGCCACACCCTGAAGTAATTTTAAAGAAAACAATAACATATTTTAGGCTTAGCGTCCCATAGTAAAAGTATGGGACTTTTAGTGGGCCAGCGCATCAAATAACTCAGAAACTACAGCGAAATTGAGGTTCGGAGTACTTTTAAATTAACGAAAAATGATTGAATGATTTTAATAAATTAGTAAATTATAGTAAACCGTTATTTGCTGTAGATAGTAATTGGGTTTGTTTATGTCAGGGATTTCATGATCTCTCAATTGTATCAGACATTACGGTTTTTTGCAGTTTATATGTCTTAGAATGAAAATAGAACTCCCTGCGAGGAAAACATTAAATACTGGCCATTCTTCTGAACAGAATGATATAGAAGATTAAATTTATTTTCAAAAGAAATACGACTGCGCTGAAATTAATGAACAACACGAATTCATTCGAACAGCCTGACATAACAGATAGCAATTATATTCATATTCATTCAAGTTTGCATATTGAAACTAATAACACGTAGCCTTTAAAACTTTCACTTTTAATTAATGTGTGAGAGAGATTTTGGTGATCTTAATAAGAAATTACAGATGACAATATGTATTAAACTTAAACTGCCCTATAAAGTAGTAAAAATACGCCGTAGCTTTAGCATTTTAAACGTTTCACTTGATAACGTAAGTCATAATAATATAGTGTGTTGCGGTCTGATAATCAAATCTTTTAAGTAGTTTTTTCTGCAGAAACTTATGTTTAGTATTTACTTTTAGGTTGAAATGGATCTGAAATGTGTTGTTATTTTCTCTGTTCTGGCTTCAGTCAGTTCGAGATCATTTAGTGGATTAACAGGGGATCGGTACTTGTTGGCGTTAAAACTATGTAGTAAGTTTTATCTGTACTGTTCATTTATGCATGAATATTTCGTAATCACGATAAAGTTAGTTATTTATTCTTACTTGAAAGATTCTAAGACCATATGTAATGCTCAAAAAGAGAATTCTTAGAAACATTTGTACTCTGATATTTTTGCAAAACTAATTTGAACGTGAAAAAGATCCAAATTTAAACTTTCATTAAAATTAAGTTACGCGGTTTTATTATAAAAATTGGCAATCTCTTACTATACAAATGCTGCAATGCACATCTTACAGAAATAAAAGTTGGCTGAGTTTGAAGTTTAGCTTGTGGAAATTTCGATTAAAATAAAATTACGAAGATTTGAACGAAACTTTCATAACATGAACATCATTTACACAAGCCAAATTATAAGCTTTAAGAAGAGTAAAATTCCATGTTGCTTTAAGTTAAATCTTACAGGAATGAAAAAGTAAAGTCCAAGTAAAACCAGAAATTTATCATTGACTCTGATATTTTGGTTGGAAAAATGCGATTTCGCGTTAAAATTGTGAATTTCATTTGATTGTACAAATTGGTATTTTAAATAACTCAACTTTTAATAGCTACTTTTGAAAAAGAAAATTCCTCAAATAATATGTTAGAAAAGTCGCTACGATCGCCCATAAAAGTCATCCATAACACAATATTTATAATAAAATACGTAAAAGTCTTGTACAACTTTGTAGAAGCATCTAACCATGGAGAAAATTGGAACGATGTCCCATGTGTAAAAGAAATTGCGGACTTAATATTTCGGAACTACGTAGAAGAACGTCGAGGTTCCAAAATCCGCGAGGTGCGAGCCTGTGCCCCTAAAAATATCTATTTAAAACGCTTCTCAAACATCAATAAAATAACTTTCTATGAACCCCGATTATTTCATGGAAACTTCCATGATATTACCACTCTTTGAATAGTCTTTTGAAAGCCTTAGCGACATGTGCACATTTCGACATCACCGGGACGAGTGGACTCCATTTCGAAAGGTTTGCGATTATATAGAAGACGTAAATGAATATAAATATGTGAAGAAAACAAACCATGCTCATTGCGTCCCGCTACTACTTACCGTTTTGACGTAAATATTTTACTGAAAATAGTTTTCCTTGACCAAAGCAAGTTGCGCTGTAGGATGGGCACCTAGAGATAAATTGAAGCTGTGGACCGAAGAGTTTCAGGTAAATTGTGTTTTAAACGATCACGCGTAAATTAATATTGCATTAGTGTAAAAAAAACTCGCCATAAGGGAAGGAAACCATGATCTGAAAATTAAAAACTTAAAAAGAACGCCCATATATTCTATAGACTATTCAAAGGGGGCTAGATCACAGAATATGTAATTTAAGTGAAGCAGTAACTTGTCTCTCCCCGCGTCTCGATCTGCTCGAGAGACTGGCTTGGAGTAGCCCATGGTCGTTTGCGCCACGGATCCATGAAATGTAAAATTTCATGAAGCTCGACCAACAACGAGGAATGTTAGCCACTTTCAAAAGGCACATGCAAGGCTTACCGACAGGATATGGAAGCGCCCACAGAAATACCACTCGTAAATACCGTATTGGACAACAATCTTTTTTCAAAAGTGACCATGAATTTCACCTCAGACTGTGATCGGTTCGCGTGCGCTAAAAACTGGTTCCCTTACCGCTCCTCTTAAGATACAGACTCCATTTCGAGATACAGAGTTAAGACGAAACTACCGATAGGTAGGTCCAAAGACATTAGATTGGACGTCAAAGTTACCAGTCCACCAAAGTCCTTTGTTTTGAAGCCATGTCTAACGTCTTTGGAACCAAAAACTGGATGTCTCTTCTTAAGAAAAAACCATGCTCTAAAACCAGACTCTATTTAACCCCCTTATGTTTATCTTCTTTTTCCAAGAGACAAATAAAATAATCAGGGAATGAGCTATAGCTCAAATTATCTCTGGTGTAGTTGACATGGCCGTTGAACCCAGTAGTTCACGGTCCACCCTGCAGCACCACAAGGGACATACGTTCAATTCATGTTTATACAGAATTATCCATTTGCTTGCGCAGTTTTTAATTAAGTACTTTTGCTTTTCCTTCCGATATAGTTTTTGTTATTACACAAGTCGTTCCCTCGTGGAATAATCTGCATTTCTGATCATGTAATTTTTTTATATTTCAGAAATGTCAAGCAACTGCCGGTAATTCTTAAATTTTCGATACAAATCAGTGATTTCATTTCAAAAATGATATATGAAATATATTGTGTGTTATAAAATTAAAAAATACCTAATGGGCTATTTGATAAAAAATGTGGTAAGTCATGGGATAAAATTATCTGTAGGGTTATGGAATAAAATTATATATTTTGACGTGAAGTGAATTATTTCAAAACTCTCTCGAGCTGGAGGGTAATTATTACGCTATTGTAAAGTGTTTTTTTTTTAAAGAAGTCAAAGAAATAAATTTTAACTTTAAGACCTTTTCACTTTTAATACGACTGCTATGAAATTAATGAATACTCTGTATTAATTCGAACAGTGACTGTGACGTTACAGATAGCAATATATTCATATTCTTTCAAGTTTGAATATTAAAACTAATAAAACTTAGCTTTTAAAATTTTCACTCGAAAATAATGTGGAGGGATTCTCGTGGTTTTATGATCAAAACAAGACATTACAGAAAACAATATGCAGTTAACTTAAACTGCCCTATAAAATGGTAATAATACACGTAGCTTTAGCATTGTAAATTTCTAATATTTTCAGTTTTGAAGACATGATTATAAAACATTAATTATTTAAAAAAAATTAATATATATATATATATATATATATGTATATATTAATTTTTTGCAGTTTTTCCAAGAAAATAGGCCCTTCAGGGATAGCAATATATAATTTCAACTTACATTAGGTATTGATAGTTTCAAATATATGAAACTATGAAAACTTGATCTTAATGAGCTATATTTTGTTATTTCGAAATCGAAAATAAAATTAGATCCTTTGGCTATCGTCATTTTCTGAGGACACGTCGCATTTAAAAAAAAATAATTAGCGGACAATTTTTTGGTACTTTTTCTTTATGATTTTGTTGTTCTTTTAATAGTCTTTTGTTGTTCTTTTAATAGTCTTAGGTTTGTTTAGGTCAGCGAGGAAAACATTAAATACTGGCCATTCTTCTGGACAGAATGACATAGTATATGACAAGATAATATTTCTTTTCAAAAGAAATACGACTGCGATGAAATTAATTCGGGCAGTCATACCTTACATCAGAAGTGAGATGAGACTAGAAGTGAAGGGCTCTAGCATTGACAGTAGATCCTGGCACTAGTGAACAAATTTGAGGATTATATGCCGCTTCCCACGCGCCTACACTACTGAGAAAAAATTGGTCGAGTTCCAAAAACATTTCCTACCCCCTTCCCCTCAACCTCAAACAACGGAACACGGACGTGGCTGCTTGAATCTAGTTCGGCCGCTACCGCCACGAGCGTCTCACGTTTTGGAGGGAAAATTCAGAAACCACTACTAGAGGGCCAACCGTTCTTGTGTTATCAAGAATATTCACTTTCGCCGAGTGAAGTACTTGGTTAGCTCAATACTTCTGGTCTCATCTCACTTCTGCTTACATACAATAATATATTAGTTTTCTAATAACACGTAACATTTTAAACCATCACTCGTAAATAATGTATAGTGACTCTCGTGGTTTTATGATCAAAATATGAAATTACAGATAACAATATGAATTAAACTTAAACTGTCCTATAAAATAGTAATAATACACGTAGTTTTAGCATTTTAAACTTGTCATTGTATAACGTAAGTCATAACATAAGTTTATAACTTATCGTAAACTTATGGTCATAATAATAGAGACTGTAGCGGTTTGAAGATCAAAATCTTTTATCTTTTAAGTAGTTTTTTCTACAGAAACTAAAGTTTACTATTTCTTTTTAGGTTGAAATATGGATCTGAAATGTGTTGTTATTTCCTTTATTCTGGCTTCAATCATTTCGAGATCATTTGGTGCAATAACAAAGGATCAAGGGTTTTCATGATCTCGCAATTTTATCAGGGATTTCATGATCTCCCAATTTTATCAGGGATTTCATGATCTCGCAATTTTATCAGGGTTTTCATGATCTCGCAATTTGATCAGGTTTTTCATGATCTCGCAATTTGATCAGGTTTTTCATGATCTCGCAATTTGATCAGGTTTATCATGATCTCGCAATTTTATCAGGGATTTCATGATCTCGCAATTTGATCAGGTTTTTCATGATCTCGCAATTTGATCAGGGATTTCATGATCTCGCAATTTGATCAGGGTTTTCATGATCTCGCAATTTGATCAGGTTTTTCATGATCTCGCAATTTGATCAGGGATTTCATGATCTCGCAATTTGATCAGGGATTTCATGATCTCGCAATTTGATCAGGTTTTTCATGATCTCGCAATTTTATCAGGGATTTCATGATCTCGCAATTTGATCAGGTTTTTCATGATCTCGCAATTTGATCAGGTTTTTCATGATCTCGCAATTTGATCAGGTTTTTCATGATCTCGCAATTTGATCAGGGTTTTCATGATCTCGCAATTTGATCAGGTTTTTCATGATCTCGCAATTTGATCAGGTTTTTCATGATCTCGCAATTTGATCAGGGTTTTCATGATCTCGCAATTTGATCAGGGTTTTCATGATCTCGCAATTTGATCAGGTTTTTCATGATCTCGCAATTTGATCAGGGATTTCATGATCTCGCAATTTGATCAGGGATTTCATGATCTCGCAATTTTATCAGGGATTTCATGATCTCGCAATTTGATCAGGTTTTTCATGATCTCGCAATTTGATCAGGTTTCTCATGATCTCTCAATTTTATCAGGGATTTCATGATCTGGCAATTTGATCAGTTATTCATGATCTCGCAATTAGATCCGGTTTTTCATGATCTCGCAATTTGATCAGGTTTTTCATGATCTCGGAATTTGATCAGGTTTCTCATGATCTCGCAATTTTATCAGGGATTTCATGATCTCGCAATTTTATCAGGGATTTCATGATCTCGCAATTTGATCAGGTTTTTCATGATCTCGCAATTTTATCAGGGATTACGGTTTTTCGCAGTTAATAATGATAGGTCTGCATTGAAAACATTAATACTGGTCATTCTTCTGAACAGAATGACATGGTGTATAACAATATACTATTTATTTTCAAAAGAATTATAACTGCTATGAAATTATTGAACAATAGGTATTGTTTCGAGAATCTCATGGTTTTATGAACAAAATATTACATTACAATATGTACTAAACTTTAACTGCCATATAAAATAATAGTAATACACGTAGCTTTAGCATTTTAAACATTTCACTTGATAACGTAAGTTATGATAATGTAGAGAGAGAGTGTCATAAAATCATAATTCTTTTAAGTACTTTTTTTCAACATAAAGTTAAATTCTCAATTTCTTTTTAGTTTGAAATGGGTCTGAAATGCGTTATTGTTTTATTTTTCCTGGCTTCAATCAATTCGAAAGTATTCTATGAGAGCGATAGCTCTCTTAGATAAGACCTCATACCGACTTCAATGTATAAGGATGGTTTTTTGATTGGTTATAACTTTTTTTGTATCGTATTAACTGCTTTGAAAAAATTCCACAGAACTACAATTCGGGCCCTCAATATGTGGTTAAAATTTCAAAAAGATCCACTCATTAGTTTATTTTATAAAAAATAAAGTTGCTAAGGGTGGTTTTCATTTGCATAAAATTAATCAGCCCTTTTGGTGAAAAAGTTAAATTTTCCCATAGAAATAACATGGAGTTTTTTTCAAATTTAGCCATTTTGTGGCCACCTTTTTGACATGAAATATTCGTTTGTTACGTTTGGGAACGGTTTTATATCAAAATTTAAACCTTTTTCTAGGACCATTTTTAAGGTTTTTGAGAAAAATTAATTTTAAGTATGTTTAATTTTAAATTTTAAAAATACCCCAATCTGCGATATTTTAGCATTTATACACTGTTTTATTAGGAAATATCAGCGAGACCAATGTTGGCCTTTTTTAACGTATAGTTGCCTCATAATAATCCGATTGTTTCTTCTTAATGCCTTTTGGTTGGAATGGCCTATCGATAGTGAGATAAGACGGCTTTAATATTGTTGCAGTGACGTTGACGCGGCCGCTACAGCGACGCCATCAAAACACACGGGTCTAAATTGTCGCGGATATAGTCAAATTCAAACTAGCTTAATGGACATTTTAACTTTTCCCTACTAATTATTCTGGATTACCAATAAAAGATAATTAAACTAGACTCCCAATTAAAGATAAATAAACTAGACTCCCAATTAAAGATAAATAAACTAGATTACGAATTTAAATAATTAAAGTACTTTACCAATTAAACGTTCTTAAAATAAATTATCAATTAGAGTTAATTAAACTAGACTACCAATTAGAGGTTATTAAACTAGATTACCAATTAAGGGTTACTAATTAAATTACCAATTAAGGGTTACTAATTAAATTACCAATTAAGGGTTACTAATTAAATTACCAATTAAGGGTTACTAATTAAATTACCAATTAAGGGTTACTAATTAAATTACCAATTAAGGGTTACTAATTAAATTACCAATTAAGGGTTACTAATTAAATTACCAATTAAGGGTTACTAATTAAATTACCAATTAAGGGTTACTAATTAAATTACCAATTAAGGGTTACTAATTAAATTACCAATTAAGGGTAATTAATCTAGATTACCAATTAAGGGCAACTAATCTAGATTACCAATTAAGGGTAATTAATCTAGATTACCAATTAAGGGTAATTAATCTAGATTACCAATTAAGGGTAATTAAACTAGATTACCGACGACCGGTAATTAAGCTAGATTACCGACGACCGGTAATTAAGCTAGATTACCGACGACCGGTAATTAAGCTAAATTACCGACGACCGGTAATTAAGCTAGATTACCGACGACCGGTAATTAAGCTAGATTACCGACGACCGGTAATTAAGCTAGATTACCGACGACCGGTAATTAAGCTAGATTAGCGACGACCGGTAATTAAGCTAGATTACCGACGACCGGTAATTAAGCTAGATTACCGACGACCGGTAATTAAGCTAGATTAACGATGACCAATAATTAAGCTAGATTACCGACGACCGGTAATTAAGCTAGATTACCGACGACCGGTAATTAAGCTAGATTACCGACGACCGGTAATTAAGCTAGATTACCGACGACCGGTAATTAAGCTAGATTACCGACGACCGGTAATTAAGCTAGATTACCGACGACCGGTAATTAAGCTAGATTACCGACGACCGGTAATTAAGCTAGATTACCGACGACCGGTAATTAAGCTAGATTACCGACGACCGGTAATTAAGCTAGATTACCGACGACCGGTAATTAAGCTAGATTACCGACGACCGGTAATTAAGCTAGATTAACGACGACCGGTAATTAAGCTAGATTACCGACGACCGGTAATTAAGCTAGATTACCGACGACCGGTAATTAAGCTAGATTACCGACGACCGGTAATTAAGCTAGATTACCGACGACCGGTAATTAAGCTAGATTACCGACGACCGGTAATTAAGCTAGATTACCGACGACCGGTAATTAAGCTAGATTAACGATGACCGGTAATTAAGCTAGATTACCGACGACCGGTAATTAAGCTAGATTACCGACGACCGGTAATTAAGCTAGATTACCGACGACCGGTAATTAAGCTAGATTAACGACGACCGGTAATTAAGCTAGATTACCGACGACCGGTAATTAAGCTAGATTACCGACGACCGGTAATTAAGCTAGATTACCGACGACCGGTAATTAAGCTAGATTACCGACGACCGGTAATTAAGCTAGATTACCGACGACCGGTAATTAAGCTAGATTAACGATGACCGGTAATTAAGCTAGATTACCGACGACCGGTAATTAAGCTAGATTACCGACGACCGGTAATTAAGCTAGATTACCGACGACCGGTAATTAAGCTAGATTACCGACGACCGGTAATTAAGCTAGATTACCGACGACCGGTAATTAAGCTAGATTACCGACGACCGGTAATTAAGCTAGATTAACGACGACCGGTAATTAAGCTAGATTACCGACGACCGGTAATTAAGCTAGATTAACGACGACCGGAAATTAAGCTAGATTACCGAAGACCGGTAATTAAGCTAGATTACCGACGACCGGTAATTAAGCTAGATTACCGACGACCGGTAATTAAGCTAGATTACCTACGACCGGTAATTACCGATGGACGCGCAACGCCCTAAGACTTTTTCTTCCATATTTTCTAAACAATTTTAATTAATATGAAGACTGAAGTGACAGATATTAATAAAAACTGTCATTGTAGACAAAGACTGGAAAGTGTAAAAGATAAGGTTTGAAAATGAATTGCCTGAAGTAACAGATATTAAAATTTTCACTTTTGAAGACATCATTATAAAACATCAATTATTTTAAAAAATTCTTATCTTACTTTTTTTCACCAAAATTACTTCGGGAAAGTATTTTAAAAAGGAACATGCGCGTTATTTTAAAAATACTACGGCTTTACATTTTATTTTTTATCAAAAATTTAAAATTAGGTAGAAACGTGAGAAAATCGTTGAGAGCTTACAAAATATAAACCGTATTAAAACTTTACAAAACGTATTCTTAAATTGTAAAGCTTTCAAAGTATTAAATATTAACGTGCTGTGTTGCTCTCAAAGATCACGATCAATCTACAGATCTTTTCGACACTAATAACTAAATCACAAAGAAAAGGCCTATATTATTTTCCGCTTCGCAATATTTTCAATTTCAAAATATAAAAATTTAAACTCTTCAAGAGAAATCTTTTCAGATATCCAAGCATTTGAATCTCCTAGAATCAAATGTTAGTTGTAAGTAAAACCAGTACCAAGCTAGTATCCCTTAAACCCTTCAAGGTGACCACTACTATTGAGGACAAAATAGTTGGTAAATATTGCTGAAAAATATTTTGGGAAAATGAAATTTGTGAAAAAAAGTAAGATAAGAATTTTTTAAAATAATTGATGTTTTATAATGATGTCTTCAAAAGTGAAAATTTTAATATCTGTTACTTCAGGCAATTCATTTTCAAACCTTATCTTTTACACTTTCCAGTCTTTGTCTACAATGACAGTTTTTATTAATTTGTTTATGGATCAAGTTTCCGGCTTGTGTTGGATCTATGTAGTAAGTTTTGTCTATATTGTTCATTTGTGCATGATTAAATTTTATCACGATTAAAGCCAGTTATTTATTCTCATTTGAATAATGCTAAAAATTTAAATTTATTAAACCATCTCAAATGCTCAAAACGAGAATGCCTTGATTATTTTGTCATCGGACATTTTTGCACAGTTGAGTTGAAATTAAGAAGATTCGAGTTCAAAATTTTATTAAAATTAAGTGGCGCGGTTTTCATTAAAAAATTGAGGATCTATTATTATGCTTATCGTTCAGAAATAAAAGTTGGCCGAGTTCGAAGTTTAGCTTGAGGAAATTTTCGCTTTTAACACTCCATTAAAATAAGATTGCGGAGATTTAAAAGAAACTTAATATGAACCTCATTTACACAAGCCAAATTGTAAGCTTTAAAAACAGTAAAATTCCATGCTGCTTAAAGTTAAATCTTATACATTAAAGAAAAAGCAATTCCCGAGAAAAACCAGAAATTTATCATTGACTTTGATATTTTGGTTGAAAAATGCGATATGCGTTTAAATTGTGAACTATACATTTGATTGTACAAATTGGTATCTTAAATAACTCTGCTTTTAACAACTACTTTTGAAAAAGAAAGTTCTTCAGAAAATATGTTAGACAAAGTCGCTACGATCGCCCAGAAAAGTCATCTATGACACAATATTTATAACGAAATTCGTAAAAGTCTCGTACAACTTTTTAGAGGCAACTAACCACGGAGAAAATTGGAACGATGTCCCTTGTGTTAAAAAAATTACGGACTTAATTTTTCAAAGATGTAATGAAATACATGAATGTTCCGACAGAAAGATATACGTAAGTGTGACCCTAAAAAATTTATTTAAAACGCTTCTCAAACATCAATTAAATAACCTTTTATGAACCCTGTTAATTTCATGGAAATTTCCATGATATTATCACTCCTTGAACAGTCTTTGGAAAACCTTGTCTCCATGTGCACAGGAAATCATCTATACCAGGAGTGGCCGGCATTTCAAAGGCTTTGCGATTATGTAGAAAGGGGAAATGAAAATGATGAGGTACTAAAAACTAACCAAGCTCATTATGTCCAGTTAATATTAACCGTTTTTACTTTATAATTTACTGAAAATAGTTTTACTGGGAAATGGTAGACTGCGCTACTGGATCTCTATCTCAAGATAAAGCGAAGTTGTTTACCAAAGAGTTTAAGGTAACTTGTGTTTTAAACGATCAAAGGTAAATCGCCATTTTATAAGTTTAAAAGTGAAATCGAGTGAAAACTGTGAAGTAGTGGAAAGAATGAGCTGAAAAGTAAGGTCCAAAGACGTTATACAGGACGTCAACGTTACCAGTCCACCAAAGTCCTTTTGTTTGAAGCCATGTCTAACGTCTTTGGACCCAAAAACTGGATGTTCCTTCTTAATATAAACTAGTTAATGATTGGCGTTAGATAAGATAGATAAAGCAATGAAGTGAAGTTTTCGGAATTTCTGTGTACTGCGAACGCGGTCCGGAAATTGCGAACACGTTTGCTCCGATTTGCCAACTGCGAACGCGGTGACAGACACAGACAGACAGAAACACACACACACAGGTACGTCCAGTGTATTACCTCTCCGTGACGTCATCGTCACTCGGAGAGGTAAAAAGATGCTCAAAAACCAGACTTTATTTTACCCCTGACTTTTGAAAAGAATATATCCATCTTAATTTTGTTTTCAAGAGACAAATAGAATAATGAGGGAATGAGCTAAGCATAGGGCTCGGGGATCGGTTAACTATTATTCAAATATATTCACATACCAAAATTTGTAAAACGAAGATTATATAAAAGTATTTCGTCTCGATTTTTTTCGGAAAAAGGTAGAGTGATGCAATTATTAATCGTAAGTATTTTTTCCGAAAAACTAAAATTTTTAACATAATCAGAAGAATTTTAGTCCAAAAACCTTTTTTGCGATACCTTTTATTCGATTTCGAATAAAAAATTATGATCCATACGTTTCTTGATACAAATGTGGTTTTGGTTTCTTTTATCGATTAGTATTTGGACGAGTAACCGCCATTATTATTTTTTACGATAAACTTTGATCATTTTTAAATTGTTATAGCTATATATTAACGAAAAAACGCAAAGTTTAAATCATTGAAAAATGATTGTATTTAAAAACCTGATAATGGTAAGAACTATCAATAAAAACATTGTGATTGTCAATACTATCAGAAGTATATAATACTTCTCTTCGAGAGAAGTGTACCACAAAGTGTGGTAACATGAGAACTTGAAAACAAACTAAACCGAATCACATACGCGAAAAATAGTACCCTCATCACTACTCTATTAGCACTTGACTATTTCCTAAGACGTGCACACTGTTAAAAAATATTGTCCAAAATCGGATGTAAATGGATCCAAACGGCTGACTCTGAGACAGCACAGTTTTTAATCTATTTTTGGATAACGTAACTAGTGTCCAAAAAGGGAGGGTCGAACGAAAAGCCAGATTTGAAGCCTCTTCCAAAATTGGATCCAGAATCATCTATTAAGGGATCGATTATTACCCAGAAATGGTCAAGATTTTATTCACACATCAATCAAACCCTCATTGGACAATTTCTAACCGATATTGGACTAATATCAAGCGCATATTGGTGTAATATCTAACCGACAGTGGACAACTGTCGAACAATATTGGAGTCACATGAAGCCAATATAGAGGCTAGATTTTTATTTCATCGAGTGATGATTGTTTTGGAACGTTCTGTTCACGACGTGTTCATCTGCCTGTGTGTTTGTTAGTCTGTCTGCCTGTTGTTACACCTCAGGGGATCGCGTTCGCAGTTTCCTAATCTGAACAAAAGGGTTCTCAATTTCCGAATCGTATTCACAGTTGACGGATATCTGAAAAACTGTACTGACCACTATTCTATTAACTGACATCAACAATCTAACTACACCATTTTATGGTCTTTCAGACACTCGCGAAAGAGGCATACTCTAGGAAAAACGTCTCTTAAAACGATACAACTAGAAGAATAATAAGTAACTTCAGATAAAAATAATTAATATCATATAATTTTGATAAATTATTTGAGAAAAACCTCTCTTAACTGAAAAATCTGTAGTCAAAGTTTATAAAGGACGAGTAACGAAGATTGGGTATGAAGTCGAAAGACTGGATACATTTAATAGTTTTATAAAGCGAGATACTGAGTCTTTACTTCACTGTACCACGAAACTATCTCCAAAGTTAATATAGGGTGAGTATTGATATCGTTAGTTTATAAAAACGGAATAGAGAAGTCGTTTTCAAGTAAATGATCAAAATATGTTTCGAGTGTGACTTTCTGAAATATAGTTGGCGGTAGGAACCAGTGGATTTTTACTTCTCCTGAGAGATAGGCTTTGTGCCTGAAGTGTCTGTCTGTGTTTTGTTTTAACTTCTGCAATTGCTTATCAATAAAGAGAAATTATTGCATATCTAGGTAAATAGGTATGTTGGTGATTCTCAAATATTTTTTTATTTCACTTCCCCATTTTACCTTAACCCTTTTATATTACACTAAAACTTCTTTGTTCGAGTCTAGGGCGTTTATGTTGAGATAATATGGATGGGTTTCGCACCAAGAATCGAAGACATCCATTTTAGAATTAAAGCTAGCATTATCTATTATCCCCTTCTGATGTTAAACATTAATAGTTGTTGCTTGTATCGCCATTTCGACGATACGGTAAGCGGTATCGCGAGATCCCTGGCAAAAATATCACAGATATACACTTTTGGCGCTTGGAGGAAAGTATTTTGCCATAGAGTCCACTAACGTAATAACTAGGGCTTTTTGGAATTGGGTTTTATCGAAAAGATTGTAACAATAATTGAG
Organism: Phalangium opilio; assembly: GCF_054372755.1. Taxonomy (NCBI): domain Eukaryota; kingdom Metazoa; phylum Arthropoda; class Arachnida; order Opiliones; family Phalangiidae; genus Phalangium; species Phalangium opilio. The sequence continues at coordinate 7,404,671 of NW_028324226.1, forward strand.
TTTGGCGATCTGATCATAAATAACTGATACGGAGAAAAACGTATACATGTTAAATTCTAATAAAAAATATTAGTGACAATATTCCAGACGAAAGTCTACTCCAAAAAAATGATTTGGATATTTTTTGCAAAGCTTAAATTACAAAATATTACGCTAAAAGTTAGACTTCAAAGTATGTGGATTTTATAATAGAAAATATTTTTAATTTAACCGAATGTAGAGTAAGACCCTTTTTTCTACATCACTTTTTTTCGAATAATTTTGTCGATTGAATACATTTGTCGGTTAAAATCTTACTAAGATTATTCAATGTCAAAAAATATCATCTAAAATTGTTGAATTGTTTAAACGAATAAACTTCTGAATAGTTTTCGATTATTTGTAGTTAATCGTATTTTTCGAAAAAATCGACCAAAAAACCCCGAGCCCTAGCTAAGCACAAATGATCTCAGTTTGAATTGACTTGGCCGCTGAACTCAGTGGTTCACGGCCACCCTGCAGTACTTCAAGGGACATAGGTTCGATTCCAGTTTGCTCGAGTTGTTTTTAAATTGGTTCTTTTGCTTTTCCTCCCCATATAGTTTTTATTATTATCTGCGGTTCCCTCGTGGAATAATTTACTTTTCTAATCATGTAATTCTTATTTATATTTCAGAAATGTCAATCAAATATCAGTAAATCTTAAATTTTAGATAGAAATCAGCGATTTCATTGCATAAATGAAACAGAAAATATATTGTGTGTTATAAAATTAAAAACTACCTAATGGGATTAATTGGGGTAAAAAATATGGGATAAAATTATCTGTAAGGTTGTGGAATAAAATATACAGGAATGTATGGAGGGGTTGGAATGGCTAAGGTCAAATCCTAATCGGCGTGAAATGATCTTGGAAACAACTGGTGTGGCTTAATTTACGCTAGTGACGTCATAGCCTGACGTAAAAATCGTATTTACCAGTTAAATTATTTTCATTCATTCATTGGCTGCCAAAAAAACTTATTTGCTATAATTCTCCACCCTCTACCCTAGGTCCTCTGCCTAGGCTGAGAGAATCGAATATGAACGCGAACGGCGGCGAATCAGCGCATTTAACTTTAAAAAGTCTAAAAGGTCACTTCTGCCATGCCTTTTTTAACGAGTCATGACATTTTTCGCCATCGGTAGACAGCTAAACAGACGTAGGGGGAGGAGCTACACTTCTCACAAAAAAAAGACTCTCCTCATGTTTCCACCATCAAGGGTACAAGGAAAGCCCCCTTAGCCATTCCAGCCCCTCCATACATTCCTGATATATATAATGTGAAGTGAATTATTTCAAAATTCCCTCGAGTCGAAGGGTAATTATTACGTTGTTGTAACGTATTTAAAAAATAAATAAAATTTAACTTTAAGACCTTTTCACTTTCAATGGAAAGTACTACCCTATCTTCTCAAACATCAATTAAATAACCTTTAATGAACCCTATTAATTTCATGGAAATCTCCATGATTTCATCACTCCTTGAATAGTCTTTGGAAAGCCTTGTCGCCTTGCGCGCAAGTGGACATCACAAAAACGAGTGGATGTCACTTCATAACTAACCATGCTCGTTACGTCCAGTTACTATTAACCGATTTTACTTTTTAATTTACTGAAAATTGTTAAACTGGGGAAGAACAAACTGCGCTACTGCATCGGCACCTATTGATAAAATGATGGAAAATGTATAAGGATATGAAAAAGCAAGAAACTCCCATTTGATTTATGAAGTGTAAGACAGGAATGGTTAAATTAACGATATATCTTTTGGACATTTAACACCATCTGGTCCTGATTGAAAATAGAGTTCAATTTTATTAATTTCGGTTACGTAAAAACTACCATGTATAGCCCTCAGATGAATAGGTAATGGCAACTGTGGATGAGAGGGAAAGTATGACAATGGCCATAGAGCTTGTGTTAAAAATCGCCGACATCAAAGTTTCGCCAAAAACTATTTAGTTTACTAGTGCCTGATGGACTTCCAAAATCGCGATTGAAAGTGGGATCGACTAATCTGCTGAATGTCTGAACGTCTGAACTGCTGAAAATAGTAGAATTCCTACTATCAAATTCTCCCATCCTACCAAACCGTAAACTGTCTGAACCTTTTTGACTATTTTGCTGAAATGCCGAATTCTGAACAGTGAACATTGAAATTAAAGTAAGAGATCGTCTGAACCTTTTTGACTATTTTCCTGAAATGCCGAATTCTGAACAGTGAACATTGAAATTAAAGTACGAGATCGTCTGAACCTTTTTGACTATTTTGCTGAAATGCTGAATTCTGAACCGTGAACTTTGAAATAATGAAATAGAATGGAGACCGTCTGAACTTTTTTGACTATTTTGCTGAAATGCTGAATTCTGAACCGTGAACTTTGAAATTAATGTAAGATAGAGACCGTCTGAACTTTTTTGACTATTTTGCTGAAATGCCGAATTCTGAACCGAAATTAATGTAAGATAGAGACCGTCTGAACTTTTTTGACTAATTTGCTGAAATGCCGAATTCTGAACCGTGAATTTTGGAAATGAAGTAGAATGGAGACCGTCTGAACTTTTTTGACTATTTTGCTGAAATGCCGAATTCTGAACCGTGAATTTTGAAAATGAAATACAATGGAGACCGTCTGAACTTTTTTGACTATTTTGCTGAAATGCTGAATTCTGAACCGTGAACTTTGAAATTAATGTAAGATAGAGACCGTCTGAACTTTTTTGACTATTTTGCTGAAATGCCGAATTCTGAACCGAAATTAATGTAAGATAGAGACCGTCTGAACTTTTTTGACTAATTTGCTGAAATGCCGAATTCTGAACCGTGAATTTTGGAAATGAAGTAGAATGGAGACCGTCTGATTTTTTTTTGACTATTTTGCTGAAATGCCGAATTCTGAACCGTGAATTTTGAAAATGAAATACAATGGAGACCGTCTGAACTTTTTTGACTATTTTGCTGAAATGCTGAATTCTGAACCGTGAACTTTGAAATTAATGTAAGATAGAGACCGTCTGAACTTTTTTGACTATTTTGCTGAAATGCCGAATTCTGAACCGTGAATTTTGAAAATGAAATAGAATGGAGACCGTCTGAACTTTTTTGACTATTTTGCTGAAATGCCGAATTCTGAACCGTGAATTTTGAAAATGAAATACAATGGAGACCGTCTGAACTTTTTTGACTATTTTGCTGAAATGCTGAATTCTGAACCGTGAACTTTGAAATTAATGTAAGATAGAGACCGTCTGAACTTTTTTGACTATTTTGCTGAAATGCCGAATTCTGAACCGTGAATTTTGAAAATGAAATAGAATGGAGACCGTCTGAACTTTTTTGACTATTTTGCTGAAATGCCGAATTCTGAACCGTGAATTTTGAAAATGAAATATAATGGAGACCGTCTGAACTTTTTTGACTATTTTGCTGAAATGCTGAATTCTGAACCGTGAACTTTGAAATTAATGTAAGATAAAGACCGTCTGAACTTTTTTGACTATTTTGCTGAAATGCCGAATTCTGAACCGTGAATTTTGAAAATGAAATAGAATGGAGACTGTCTGAACTTTTTTGACTATTTTGCTGAAATGCCGAATTCTGAACCGTGAATTTTGGAAATGAAGTACAATGGAGACCGTCTGAACTTTTTTGACTATTTTGCTGAAATGCCGAATTCTGAACCGTGAATTTTGAAAATGAAATAGAATGGAGACCATCTGAACTTTTTGACTATTTTACTGAAATGGCGAATTCTGAACCGAAATTAATGCAAGATAGAGACCGTCTGAACGTTTTTGACTATTTTGCTGAAATGCCGAATTCTGAACCGAAATTAATGTAAGACAGAGACCGTCTGAACTTTTTTGACTATTATGCTGAAATGCCGAATTCTGAACCGTGAATTTTGGAAATGAAGTACAATGGAGACCGTCTGAACTTTTTTGACTATTTTGCTGAAATGCCGAATTCTGAACCGAAATTAATGTAAGATAGAGACCGTCTAAACTTTTTTGACTATTTTGCTGAAATGCCGAATTCTGAACCGTGAATTTTGAAAATGAAGTAGAATGGAGACCGTCTGAACTTTTTTGACTATTTTGCTAAAATGCCGAATTCTGAACCGAAATTAATGCAAGATAGAGACCGTCTGAACGTTTTTGACTATTTTGCTGAAATGCCGAATTCTGAACCGAAATTAATGTAAGATAGAGACCGTCTGAACTTTTTTGACTATTTTGCTGAAATGCCGAATTCTGAACCGTGAATTTTGGAAATGAAGTACAATGGAGACCGTCTGAACTTTTTTGGCTATTTTGCTGAAATGCCGAATTCTGAACCGAAATTAATGTAAGATAGAGACCGTCTAAACTTTTTTGACTATTTTGCTGAAATGCCGAATTCTGAACCGTGAATTTTGAAAATGAAGTAGAATGGAGACCGTCTGAACTTTTTTGACTATTTTGCTAAAATGCCGAATTCTGAACCGAAATTAATGCAAGATAGAGACCGTCTGAACGTTTTTGACTATTTTGCTGAAATGCCGAATTCTGAACGGAAATTAATGTAAGATAGACACCGTCTGAATTTTTTGAATATTTTGCTGAAATGCTGAATTGATAATATGCCGGGGGGAGGGCAACTAAATGAACTTCAAGGACTGGCGACAGAATTATAGTTATGGTATTTTTAGGACATACAGAATTTACCAAAACCTTTCATTTTTGGTAAAGTAATCTGAGAAATTTCCAAATTATTGTGTGAAGAAAATTTTAGAAATTCCAAAAATAAGGAAAAGGCGAATATAAGCGGGAAGTTGGAAACATTACATTTGCGATATTTTAGTTTCTAAAAAAACAATAAACCAATATTTTGGGGAAATGGCACTATTTGGTTTTTAAGTAACAAGGCTTTCTCAACAAAAATTTGCTTTTTCCAAAATTTTTATACTCAAATAAAATGAGACCTTTTCTGAAATTTTTCTCAATTAAAATCCACCTTTTTCAGAATTTAGATGCTTACTTTATTTGCAACACAAATAAAATGGGACCTTTTCCTATTTTTTTCTCAATAAAAATCCACCTTTTCAAATATTATAAGCATCAATTTCATAATTTTAGTAGATTCTGCTTTTATTATTCTCTATCTTACATTAATTTCAAAGTTCACGGTTCAGAATTCGGCATTTCAGCAAAATAGTCAAAAAAGTTCAGACGGTCTCCATTCTACTTCATTTCCAAAATTCACGGTTCAGAATTCGGCATTTCAGCAAATTAGTCAAAAAAGTTCAGACGGTCTCTATCTTACATTAATTTCGGTTCAGAATTCGGCATTTCAGCAAAATAGTCAAAAAAGTTCAGACGGTCTCTATCTTACATTAATTTCGGTTCAGAATTCGGCATTTCAGCAAAATAGTCAAAAAAGTTCAGACGGTCTCCATTGTACTTCATTTCCAAAATTCACGGTTCAGAATTCGGCATTTCAGCAAAATAGACAAAAAAGTTCAGACGGTCTCTATCTTACATTAATTTCAAAGTTCACGGTTCAGAATTCAGCATTTCAGCAAAATAGTCAAAAAAGTTCAGACGGTCTCCATTGTATTTCATTTTCAAAATTCACGGTTCAGAATTCGGCATTTCAGCAAAATAGTCAAAAAAGTTCAGACGGTCTCCATTCTACTTCATTTCCAAAATTCACGGTTCAGAATTCGGCATTTCAGCAAATTAGTCAAAAAAGTTCAGACGGTCTCTATCTTACATTAATTTCGGTTCAGAATTCGGCATTTCAGCAAAATAGTCAAAAAAGTTCAGACGGTCTCTATCTTACATTAATTTCGGTTCAGAATTCGGCATTTCAGCAAAATAGTCAAAAAAGTTCAGACGGTCTCCATTGTACTTCATTTCCAAAATTCACGGTTCAGAATTCGGCATTTCAGCAAAATAGTCAAAAAAGTTCAGACGGTCTCCATTCTACTTCATTTCCAAAATTCACGGTTCAGAATTCGGCATTTCAGCAAATTAGTCAAAAAAGTTCAGACGGTCTCTATCTTACATTAATTTCGGTTCAGAATTCGGCATTTCAGCAAAATAGTCAAAAAAGTTCAGACGGTCACTATCTTACATTAATTTCGGTTCAGAATTCGGCATTTCAGCAAATTAGTCAAAAAAGTTCAGACGGTCACTATCTTACATTAATTTCGGTTCAGAATTCGGCATTTCAGCAAAATAGTCAAAAAAGTTCAGACGGTCTCTATCTTACATTAATTTCGGTTCAGAATTCGGCATTTCAGCAAAATAGTCAAAAAAGTTCAGACGGTCTCCATTGTACTTCATTTCCAAAATTCACGGTTCAGAATTCGGCATTTCAGCAAAATAGTCAAAAAAGTTCAGACGGTCTCCATTCTATTTCATTTTCAAAATTCACGGTTCAGAATTCGGCATTTCAGCAAAATAGTCAAAAAAGTTCAGACGGTCTCTATCTTACATTAATTTCAAAGTTCACGGTTCTGAATTCAGCATTTCAGCAAAATAGTCAAAAAAGTTCAGACGGTCTCCATTCTATTTCATTTTCAAAATTCACGGTTCAGAATTCGGCATTTCAGCAAAATAGTCAAAAAAGTTCAGACGGTCTCTATCTTACATTAATTTCAAAGTTCACGGTTCAGAATTCAGCATTTCAGCAAAATAGTCAAAAAAGTTCAGACGGTCTCCATTGTATTTCATTTTCAAAATTCACGGTTCAGAATTCGGCATTTCAGCAAAATAGTCAAAAAAGTTCAGACGGTCTCCATTCTATTTCATTTTCAAAATTCACGGTTCAGAATTCGGCATTTCAGCAAAATAGTCAAAAAAGTTCAGACGGTCTCCATTGTATTTCATTTTCAAAATTCACGGTTCAGAATTCGGCATTTCAGCGAAATAGTCAAAAAAGTTCAGACGGTCTCCATTCTACTTCATTTCCAAAATTCACGGTTCAGAATTCGGCATTTCAGCAAATTAGTCAAAAAAGTTCAGACGGTCTCCATTGTATTTCATTTTCAAAATTCACGGTTCAGAATTCGGCATTTCAGCAAAATAGTCAAAAAAGTTCAGACGGTCTCCATTCTACTTCATTTCCAAAATTCACGGTTCAGAATTCGGCATTTCAGCAAATTAGTCAAAAAAGTTCAGACGGTCTCTATCTTACATTAATTTCAAAGTTCACGGTTCAGAATTCAGCATTTCAGCAAAATAGTCAAAAAGGTTCAGACGATCTCTTACTTTAATTTCAATGTTCACTGTTCAGAATTCGGCATTTCAGCAAAATAGTCAAAAAGGTTCAGACAGTTTACGGTTTGGTAGGATGGGAGAATTTGATAGTAGGAATTCTACTATTTTCAGCAGTTCAGACGTTCAGACATTCAGCAGATTAGTCGATCCCATTGAAAGTAGTTCAGACATTTATGCTCCTTGGTTTAACCATAGCCCACTCGACCACGCGCATCGCGACGCAAGCTGCTCCCGCTATAGCTAAATTACCGAAATTTGTTTTAAACGTATCTAGTTTTATGTGTTCTTCTATTGCTTCGATAACGTTACTTAAAATCCATTTTATACCTTCAAATACCTTTTAAAACATTACCAGCTACTCTGTCCAGACTACCAACTCAAATCGAGGAAGTTCTAGCATACACAATAGCAGGCGAGGGTAACCGCGTAACCGCGAATTAACACAAGACCTATTTTAAGGGAGTGAACAGGCCCAGTATAGCTACGCCAATAAAACGGTCAACTACGGCGAAACTCTGATGACTCGCGACTTTTGGCCATTTTCGTACTTTTTCTCTCATCCACTTTTGGTATTGGTAAAATAAAATAGTCTATTCCCTTAGCATTTGGAACTGTTCGAAATGTAGCAATTGTATCAGATAGCACAGTTTTTCGAAGTTAAAAGGTCTTAAAATTTCTAGATAGTCATCATAATTTTTCTCTGTCTTTCGCCGAGAGTTAAAAAAATTGGTATCCGTGTTTCAGTTAAGCTTTGACTTTGACATCGGTTAATTTACGATATCGGCTAACGATCCTAGTCTGCTTATAACATTAAATCGGAACTTCAAGTGTCACTAGACAGTATATAACTTCAAAATCGAGAGTTAGGAACTTTAAAACAATCTCAACAGGATATCCGTGGTTAAACTTATCATTATATGTGATAATGTATTAAGATAATGTGACGAAGCGGCTCAGTGAACGTTGGGCAATGGCCTCAGAGTTTTGCTTGCAATGGTCAAGCTAAAATTCCTCACTTGACGCAATCTTCTAAGGAGCTATTAGTAAAATAATATATTACGAACAAAAATGGTCTCACTTAGACCACAAAAATTATACTTAAATGTCCTAAAATTTTAATGAGAGGTGTGTTACAAACTATTATATTATATTAAAAAGAATTCAAACTTTTAGAGTGGATAATTATTTTAATAAAAATTTATTTCCAATGTCATAATTGTAAACAAGGGTTCTTCTGAACTTTCCCAAAATAGGTGTGTTTTAGGCTTTAGGGACTATAATTTTGTTTAATTATAAGATTTTTAGCGTAATGTTTAAGCAATACGTTTAATCTAGAAAAGGGAGTGAAAGTACTAAAATAATTTTTTTATAAAACTAATTAATTATGAACATTTTTAACCATTTTTGGATATAATCGATTGTAACACACTTGTCATTAAATTTTCAGGGCTTAAAAAATTGATATTTAAATCTAAGTAGGAAACTCAGTTAAGATTTGATAATTTTCGATATAGGAACTTAAATCAATTGGCCATTTGTATTTTATCTTCATCCATACTCGAAAATTATCCACATAACTCACATGCTAAATCGTATTATAATCCAAAATTTTGTTTATAAATAATCAGTTATCCACCAATTTGTGGATAATGGATAGATAATGCCGAGCTCTAAATATTAATCACAATGTTTAGTAAATAATACAATTAATCGCAGTGTTTACAAAAATTCAAATTAGCTTGAAAAATTGTTATTTAAATCAGGGATAGATAGACTTTTTTAAGACGGAATAAACAATGTTTGGCCTTTACTTCAGTCCGACTCATAGACGAGTAAATAGTCCCTTCCTTCAACACGTAACCAAAAAATTAAATTATCTTATTGGCTCACAAAAACTACGTATTGGTGACGTTGCTGACGGGGAGGGCCAAAAATACGTAATTCCTGTTTACCTCTGTCGCCATGACTACGACCCCTCTTGCGTTGTACCATAGCCCACTCGATCACGCGCGTGACGCCGCAAGCTGCTCGCCCTATAGCTATAGAGCGCGGATCGAGTGGGCTATGGTTGTACAGATAAGCGTCTTCACAGGGGTTCAAAATGGAGCCGTCTAAATGCGAGGGTCCGGCAATTATTCGGGAATTGTTTTTAATAGCAAATTAAAAAGGTAGTTAGTGAATTTGGTGCCGGTGTTTTGGATTTGGAGTACATCTGTAAAGGTGAAAAGTGTTCCCTAATTCTTTCTTAAGCCAATCATTTCTACTATCCTCATGATTTTGTAAACGAATTTGATGAAGTTAACCAAGGCTTAGTGAATGGTCAGGAGTTTTGTGAGCTTAGTGTTTGGTTAAAACCTGTTCGTGCTGTAATATCTATGAAGACTTTTACTCAATTCTAACTCACTTTTAATTTTCTTGGGTCTTCCCCGTTCTTTTTCAGTTGCAAGCCCTATGTCTTGTATAACTTCCATTTTTAAACAATGTTATTTCAAAAATTAAAATCCGAACCCATTCCAACTTGGCAGACGAAGGGGCAGACGACGTTTATTTGACCCGGATATACATACAACGCCATAACAAAAATAAGACCCGCCTCTTCTTTCATACCCCTCCGTCACGGGTAATTGGGTCGTGGACTAGGACGCGCACCCGAATAACCCTGTTACCCATTCCGTCTTAAAAAAGTCTATCTATCCCTGTTTAAATCAAAGTAGGAAATTCAGTTAAGATTTGATAATTTTCGATATAGGAACTTAAATCAATTGGCCATTTGAATACACTTACCGACAATTGATTTCACTAATCGGGACAATTACTGCGTCTTTTAATTAATATTTCATAAATACTACCTGAATATTTCTTAGCTTGAAAAATTGATATTTAAATCTAAGTAGGAAATTCAGTTAAGATTTGATAATTTTCGATATAGGAACTTAAATCAATTGGCCATTTGTATACACTTACCGACAATTGATTTCACTAATCGGGACGATTACTGCGTCTTTTAATTAATATTTCATTAATACTACCTGAATTTAAATCTAAGTAGGAAATTCAGTTAAGATCCAGCACGTCGCGCACGTCGCGCTCGGCGCTCGGCATTCGAGGGATCAGGCAACTAGCGTAATACACTTCCCATCGTACACCCTCAGAAAGACTTTATTACGGAGCGGCTTTCCCCTCGTCAACTAGAAACGAACTTGACGCCCGAGGGATCAGCCACTGGCGTATTCCCCCGGTATTACCTTTCTGGTGGTTTTAATGCCGTAAATTCGGAAGATATGCCTTTAATCCGTTCTAATATTGAAATAAAAACTGTAAAAAGTAATCCCGAGTGTATTTCCGCGTTAAACGGCGTAATACGCTCCCCATCTTACACCCTCAGAAAGACTTTATTACAGAGTGGCTTCTCCCTCGTCAAATTTTCCGTATGGAGTAATATTTTGCAAACGCCATCTAGATGTCGTGCGCAAAATAAAAAGTAAGTAACAATTTTAAAACAGTAGCGCATCGAGGGGCTATTCACTCAAATTTTCTGTACTCCTGTTAAGTATGGTACTATGTGGCTTTCATTACGAGCCCTGCCCTTGGGTCCTCTTGTTAACTCTTTATAATTCGACAAAGCCGGTAGGCCCGTGTAGACAAGACCTTATGTCCGTTTTTGATGTTAAACGAATAAATGACACTTTTTAGTGTTAGCTTCCCAAAGAAACACTGCATATTTTTATTCTAGAGGAACGGTAGGCCCTTCTTGATAATCAGAACCCACCCCCTCCCGTAATTTTAAGGAAAAAAAGCACATTTTTTAAGCTTAGCGTCCCATAGCAAAAAGCATGTGGTTTTTCGTGGTCCAGCACACCGAACAACTACAGCCACATTAAGGTTTGGAATACTTTCAATGTAACAAGAAACAGCAGAATGTTAAACTTCTGAAGTTTCATTCAGAAAAATTAAGTATTTATTTTTAATCAATTAATAACGTATGGCAAGTCGGATACTCGCAATACAGAGTTAGGGGATTTGTTTATGTCATGGATTTCATGAACTCGCAATTTGATCAGGTTTTTCATGATCTCGCAATTTTATTCTAGGAGAGCGATAGCTCTCTTAGATAAGACTTCATACTGCTCTTAATGTATAAGGAGGGTTTTTTGTTTGGATGTAACTTTTTTTGTATTGTATTAATTGATTCGAAAAAATTCCACAGAACTACAATTTGGGCCCTCAATATGTGGTTAAAATTTCAAAGAGATCCATCCATTGGTTTATTTTATAAAAAATGAAGTTGCTAAGGGTGGTTTTCATTTCCATAAAATTAATCACACCTTTTGGTGAAAAAGTTAAATTTTCCCATAGAAATAACATGGAGTTTTTCTCCAATTTAGCCATTTTGTGGCCACTCTTTTGAAATGAAATATTCGTTTGTTACGTTTATATCAAAATATAAACCTTTTACTAGGACCATTTTTAAGGTTTTTGCGAAAAATTAAGTTCAAGTGCTAAATTTCATGTTTTTTAATCACCCTTTGACTTACGTTGTTGCACCCTATATGTCATACTGTTGGACTTACGGTGTTTTACCGTGGATAAAGCCTAGGAGAAAGCCTAGGAGAAAGCCACTCTTGCACATACGCTGTTTTACCGCGGACTTTTATTTGATTTTACTCTCTTTCGTTGCAAAAGCTGAATGATTTTAGGTAATTTAGCTAGACTAACGATTACAGGTAATTAAGCTAGATTAGCGATTACAGCTAATTAAGCTAGATTAGCGATTACAGCTAATTAAGCTAGATTAGCGATTACAGCTAATTAAGCTAGATTAGCGATTACAGCTAATTAAGCTAGATTAGCGATTACAGCTAATTAAGCTAGATTAGCGATTACAGCTAATTAAGCTAGATTAGCGATTACAGCTAATTAAGCTAGATTAGCGATTACAGCTAATTAAGCTAAATTAGCGATTACAGCTAATTAAGCTAAATTAGCGATTACAGCTAATTAAGCTAAATTAGCGATTACAGCTAATTAAGCTAAATTAGCGATTACAGCTAATTAAGCTAAATTAGCGATTACAGCTAATTAAGCTAAATTAGCGATTACAGCTAATTAAGCTAAATTAGCGATTACAGCTAATTAAGCTAAATTAGCGATTACAGCTAATTAAGCTAAATTAGCGATTACAGCTAATTAAGCTAAATTAGCGATTACAGCTAATTAAGCTAAATTAGCGATTACAGCTAATTAAGCTAGATTACCGGTGGCGGGTAATTAAGCTAGATTACCGGTGGCGGGTAATTAAGCTAGATTACCGATGGCGGGTAATTAAGCTAGATTACCGATGGCGGGTAATTAAGCTAGATTACCGATGACGGGCAATTTAGCTAGATTACCGATGACGGGTAATTAAGCTAGATTACCGATGGCGGGTAATTAAGCTAGATTACCGACGGCGGGTAATTAATCTAGATTACCGATGGCTGGTAATTAAGCTAGATTACCGATGGCGGGTAATTAAGCTAGATTGCGAAAAGCATATGACTTGGTGCACAATTCTATGTCTTGTGTAGGTGCACAATTCTATGACATCTGTTGGTGCTCAGATCTATGGAATCTTTTTATGCTCAGATCTATGGAATCTTTTTATGCTCAGGCCTACTTAAAGGCCGACTTCCATCGAAAAGGGTTCTTACGAACTGAAAACCGTGCATCGAGAGTAACAATGGAGCGACCGTGCCGATTTTCGAATCCCCGCTGGACAAAATTTTGAGGGGTTCTTACGAACTGAAAACCTTGATACGGGGGTTCTTACGAACTGAAGATATATCTTCTTGTGGGATAACTACCGCTTGCTCTGTAATTTGCTTGTGAAACTGACGGGAAAGCAATTTGAGTTTGACTGGACGTTGATTGTCAAGTCAAGCAGTGAGTTTTGAAGTTATGTAATAGATGCTTGGTCAGTTCATAAGCTTTAACTAATAAAAGTGCAACGCCCTAAAACGTTTTCTCTCCTAAGGTTTCTAAACTATTTTAATTAATATTAAGACTGAAGTAACAGATATTAATAAAAACTGTCTTTGTAGACAAAGACGGGAAAATGTAAGAGATAAGTGTAGAAAATTAAATGCCTGAATTAAAAGATATTCAATTTTCACTTTTGAACACATGATTATAAAACATCAATTATTTGAAAAAATTCTTATCTTAGTTTTTTTCACCAAAATTTCATATGCGAAAAATATTTTTCAACATTATTTCCCCTTGTATTTTGTTTCCAATATTAGCTCTAGAAAAAGGCTTCTTCAAGAATTTTTTAAGGGATACTAGCTTGACACTACGTTTTACCAGGGAGGAGAGACTTGAGACTGAAGTCTCTCCTCCCTGGTTTTACTTTTGACTGACATGGTCTTTAAGAAGGTTCAAATACTTGCATATCTGAAAAAATTGAGATTTATGAGTTTAATTTTTATATTTTTAAATGAGAAATATTGAGATTTTGATGTTGATATTAGTGTCGAAAAGATCTGTAGATTGATCGTGATCTTCAGAGAGCTATACATTAGTGTCGAAAAGATCTGTAGATTGACTGTGATCTTTAGAGAGCTATACATTAGGTCAAATTTTTAAACTTCGAATTAACGAACACTTCTTGTTTTGATACGGTTTATACTTTATCAGCTATTAGCGTTTTTCTGTCCATTTTATTCCCCTTGTAGGGCTCAACCCAATTGTAAATATTTGAGAGAAAAAATGGAAAACGCGTATTATTTTTAAAATGATATATAAGTGTCATATTAAAATATTTTTACTAAAGTAATTTTGGTGAAAAAAACTAAGATAAGAATTTTTTCAAATAATTAATGTTTTATAATCATGTGTTCAAAAGTAAAAATTGAATATCTTTTAATTCAGGCATTTAATTTTCTACACTTATCTCTTACTTTTTCCCGTCTTTGTCTACAAAGACAGTTTTTATTAATCAGATATTACGGTTTTTCGCAGTTAATAATGATAGGTCTGCATTGAACACATTAATACTGGTCATTCTTCTGAACAGAATGACATGGTGTATGACAATATAATATTTATTTTCAAAACAATTACGACTGCTATGAAATTATTGAACAATAGTTATTGTTTCGAGAATCTCATGGTTTTATGAACAAAATATTACATTACAGATAACAATATGTACTAAACTTTAACTGCCATATAAAATAATAGTAATACACGTAGCTTTAGCATTTTAAACATTTCACTCGATAACGTAAGTTATGATAATGTAGAGAGAGTGTCATAAAATCATAATTCTTTTAAGTAGTTTTTTTCAACATAAAGTTAAATTCTCAATTTTTTTTAGTTTGAAATGGTTCTGAAATGCGTTATTGTTTTATTTATCCTGGCTTCAATCAATTCTAAAGTATTTGTTTATGGATCAAAGGAACGTTTCCGGTTTGTGTTAGATCTATGTAGTAAGTTTTGTCAAGTTATTGTTCAATTGTGCATGATTATCTTTTTTCACGATTAAAGTCAGTTATTTATTCTCATTAGAATAATGCTTAAAATTTAAATTTATTAAACCATCTCTAATACTCAAAACGAGAATGCCTTGATTATTTTGTCATCGGACATTTTTGCACAGCTGAGTTGAAATTTAGAAGATTCAAATTTTATTAAAATTAAGTGGCGCGGTTTTCATTAAAAAATTGAAGATCTTTTATTATGCTTATAGTACAGAAATAAAAGTTGGCCGAGTTCGAAGTTTAGCTTGTTGAAATTTTCGCTTTTAACACTCGATTAAAATAAAATTGCGGTGATTTAAACGAAACTTAAATAATATGAACATTATTTACTCAAGTCAAATTATAAGCTTTAAAAAGAGTAAAATTTCATTCTAATTAAAGTTAAATCTTATGCATTAAAGAAAAAGCAATTCCCGAGAAAAACCAGAAATTTATCATTGACTTTGATATTTTGGTTGGAAAAATGCGATAAGCGTTTAAATTGTGAAATATACATTTGATTGTACAAATTGGTATTTTAAGTAACTCTTCTTTTAACAACTACTTTTGAAAAAGAAAGTTCTTCAGAAAATATGTGAGACAAAGTCGCTACGAACGCCCATAAAAGTCATCTATGACTCAATATTTATAATAAATTCGTAAAAGTATCGTACCTTTTTAGAGGCAAGTAACCACGGAGAAAATTGGAACGATGTCCCTTGTGTTAAAAAAATTTCGGACTTAATTTTTCAAAGTTGTAATGAAATACATCGATGTTCCATTAGCAGAAAGCTATACGTAAGTGTGCCCCTAAAATATTTATTTAAAACGCTTCTCAAAAATCAATTAAATAACCTTTTATGAACCCTGTTAATTTCTTGGAAATTTTCATGATATTATCACTCCTTGAACAGTCTTTGGAAGACCTTGTCTCCCAGTGCACAAGAAAACATCTATACAAGGAGTGGTCGGCATTTAAAAAGCTTTGCGATTATGTAGAATGGGGAAATGAAAATGATGAGGTACTAAAAACTAACCAAGCTCATTATGTCCAGTTAATATTAACCGTTTTTACTTTATAATTTACTGAAAATAGTTTTACTGGCAAATGGTAGCCTGCGCTACTGGATTTCTATATAAAGATAAAGTGAAGTTGTATACCGAAGAGTTTCAGGTAAGTTGTGTTTTAAACGATCACAGGTAAATCGCCATTTCATAAGTTTAAAAGTGAAATCGAGTGAAAACTGTGAAGTAGTGGAAAGAATGAGCTGAAAATTAAGGTCCAAAGACGTTATATAGGACGTCAACGTTACCAGTCCACCAAAGTCCTTTTGTTTGAAGCCATGTATAAAGTCTTTAGATCCACAAACTGGATGTTTCTTCTTAAGATAAAAAAAATGCTCGAAAACCAGATTCTATTTTACCCCTGACCTTTAGAAAAGGATTTATCCATTTTAATTTTTTTCCAAGAGACAAATAAAAAGATGAGGGAATGAGCTATAGCTAAAATTACCTTTGTTTTAATTGAAATGGCCGCTGAACCCAGTAGTTCACGGTCCACGCTGCAATACTTCAATTGACATACTTTGGAATCCAGTTTGTATAGAATCATCCATTTGCTTGTATAGTTTTTCATTAGATGCTTTTGCTTTTCCTCCCCATATAGTTTTTATTATTATACCTGCGGTTTCCTCGTGGAATAATTTGCATTTCTAATCATGTAATTTTTTTTTATATTTCAGAAATGTCAAGCAACTGCCGGAAATGCTTAAATTTTCGATACAAATCAGCAGTTTCATTTAAAAAATTATATATAAAACATACTGTGTGTTATAAAATTAAAAAATATCTAATGGGCTATGGGATAAAGAATATAGTAAAGCAAGGGATAAAATTATCTTTATGGTTGTGGAATAAAGATATATATTATTATTTCAAAATCCCCTCGAGTTGGAGGGTAATTATTACGTTATTGTAAAGTATTTACAACATAAAGAAGTAAAAAGAAAATAGGTTTAATTCAAAGTTCAACTTTAAGACCTTTTCACTTTTAAAGGAAAGGACTACCATTATTAAAATCTTTTTTAAATTCTACAGGGCCGGTAGGCCCTTGTAGATATGACATGACACCCTTCCGTAAACCTATTTTCTTCATTTCGTTCTCGTTGACAACTAGAAGGTCCTAAGTTTGTGGGCGCTAACAAGTTACGTTGACTAATTGTAAATGTTGGCTTTCTTGCCGATTTTCCTAATTTCTTAGCAGTAGCATGGATAAAGAATGCGCGTGAGGAAATTTGTTTTCACGCTATAGGATCGGCAACTCCCTATCTCGAACGACAGAATATTCTGTATACACTCTGTTACAACGTCGGTTGTCAGCACGCGCAAAGCTATTTCTCTATGTAACGTAGCTTTGTACGTGCTGTCAAGAGACAAAAAACTTCAGGATCTTCAGGATTTAAAATATCCGCGAATTTTTTAGCTCGAGTGCACGGACCTTTAGGCCTAAGTTTCAAATACGTGTGAAATTGCATACAGTCTACTACACGCATTTGAAACAAGCGTGTAGTAGACTGTAGTGTATATAGCGTCGGTAGTGAACATAGCCTAACCGGGTTAACCCTAGGTTTTTTATGCTGTATTTACCGTGTGCGCTTGCAATTTGATGTAAAAAATGGCATACCTATTCAAATTATTAACGTGTTGAAATAAAGATAGTGCTTTTCACCCTGTGAAAAGATCGAAAACTTCAAAATAGTACTGGTAAGATGACAAAAATTTTAAAATGTTTTCCTTACGGCAGTTAAAAGAGTCGTGGTGTTTACCTTAGCGCAGTTTAACTATTTCTTACCAACAGTGGATTTTGTTAATTCATAAATATAAGTAACAGTGGTGCTGATTAATCCAGGAGGACAGTGTCGTTATGTAATTTAATTAGCCAAATAATTTCCATGTTTACATCGGCGCAGATTTTTCCAACGTAACCACGTCAGCAACGGAGGGTTACGTTGTTCGCTATCTCCACAGTTCACAGTGCCGTTTGTTCATTTGTCTAAATTGCTATGAATTGTTTAGGTATTTAATTTAATTACTGTTATTGAAGCCAAAGTTGCTAAACTATAGAATCCCATCATTCATTAACATATGTTATAGATGATCTTTATGTTACCGCAAATTTAGCACGCGGTATGATAAAAATTTAACATATTGTGTTGGCAAGAATGAAAAACTCTTCTAAACTTTACAATTAAGGTGATTTGAAACTAGGGCTCGGGGATCGGTTAACTATTATTCAAATATATTCACATACCAAAATTTGTAAAACGAAGATTATATAAAAGTATTTCGTCTCGATTTTTTTCGGAAAAAGGTAGAGTGATGCAATTATTAATCGTAAGTATTTTTTCCGAAAAACTAAAATTTTTAACATAATCAGAAGAATTTTAGTCCAAAAACCTTTTTTGCGATACCTTTTATTCGATTTCGAATAAAAAATTATGATCCATACGTTTCTTGATACAAATGTGGTTTTGGTTTCTTTTATCGATTAGTATTTGGACGAGTAACCGCCATTATTATTTTTTACGATAAACTTTGATCATTTTTAAATTGTTATAGCTATATATTAACGAAAAAACGCAAAGTTTAAATCATTGAAAAATGATTGTATTTAAAAACCTGATAATGGTAAGAACTATCAATAAAAACATTGTGATTGTCAATACTATCAGAAGTATATAATACTTCTCTTCGAGAGAAGTGTACCACAAAGTGTGGTAACATGAGAACTTGAAAACAAACTAAACCGAATCACATACGCGAAAAATAGTACCCTCATCACTACTCTATTAGCACTTGACTATTTCCTAAGACGTGCACACTGTTAAAAAATATTGTCCAAAATCGGATGTAAATGGATCCAAACGGCTGACTCTGAGACAGCACAGTTTTTAATCTATTTTTGGATAACGTAACTAGTGTCCAAAAAGGGAGGGTCGAACGAAAAGCCAGATTTGAAGCCTCTTCCAAAATTGGATCCAGAATCATCTATTAAGGGATCGATTATTACCCAGAAATGGTCAAGATTTTATTCACACATCAATCAAACCCTCATTGGACAATTTCTAACCGATATTGGACTAATATCAAGCGCATATTGGTGTAATATCTAACCGACAGTGGACAACTGTCGAACAATATTGGAGTCACATGAAGCCAATATAGAGGCTAGATTTTTATTTCATCGAGTGATGATTGTTTTGGAACGTTCTGTTCACGACGTGTTCATCTGCCTGTGTGTTTGTTAGTCTGTCTGCCTGTTGTTACACCTCAGGGGATCGCGTTCGCAGTTTCCTAATCTGAACAAAAGGGTTCTCAATTTCCGAATCGTATTCACAGTTGACGGATATCTGAAAAACTGTACTGACCACTATTCTATTAACTGACATCAACAATCTAACTACACCATTTTATGGTCTTTCAGACACTCGCGAAAGAGGCATACTCTAGGAAAAACGTCTCTTAAAACGATACAACTAGAAGAATAATAAGTAACTTCAGATAAAAATAATTAATATCATATAATTTTGATAAATTATTTGAGAAAAACCTCTCTTAACTGAAAAATCTGTAGTCAAAGTTTATAAAGGACGAGTAACGAAGATTGGGTATGAAGTCGAAAGACTGGATACATTTAATAGTTTTATAAAGCGAGATACTGAGTCTTTACTTCACTGTACCACGAAACTATCTCCAAAGTTAATATAGGGTGAGTATTGATATCGTTAGTTTATAAAAACGGAATAGAGAAGTCGTTTTCAAGTAAATGATCAAAATATGTTTCGAGTGTGACTTTCTGAAATATAGTTGGCGGTAGGAACCAGTGGATTTTTACTTCTCCTGAGAGATAGGCTTTGTGCCTGAAGTGTCTGTCTGTGTTTTGTTTTAACTTCTGCAATTGCTTATCAATAAAGAGAAATTATTGCATATCTAGGTAAATAGGTATGTTGGTGATTCTCAAATATTTTTTTATTTCACTTCCCCATTTTACCTTAACCCTTTTATATTACACTAAAACTTCTTTGTTCGAGTCTAGGGCGTTTATGTTGAGATAATATGGATGGGTTTCGCACCAAGAATCGAAGACATCCATTTTAGAATTAAAGCTAGCATTATCTATTATCCCCTTCTGATGTTAAACATTAATAGTTGTTGCTTGTATCGCCATTTCGACGATACGGTAAGCGGTATCGCGAGATCCCTGGCAAAAATATCACAGATATACACTTTTGGCGCTTGGAGGAAAGTATTTTGCCATAGAGTCCACTAACGTAATAACTAGGGCTTTTTGGAATTGGGTTTTATCGAAAAGATTGTAACAATAATTGAGTTTGGCGATCTGATCATAAATAACTGATACGGAGAAAAACGTATACATGTTAAATTCTAATAAAAAATATTAGTGACAATATTCCAGACGAAAGTCTACTCCAAAAAAATGATTTGGATATTTTTTGCAAAGCTTAAATTACAAAATATTACGCTAAAAGTTAGACTTCAAAGTATGTGGATTTTATAATAGAAAATATTTTTAATTTAACCGAATGTAGAGTAAGACCCTTTTTTCTACATCACTTTTTTTCGAATAATTTTGTCGATTGAATACATTTGTCGGTTAAAATCTTACTAAGATTATTCAATGTCAAAAAATATCATCTAAAATTGTTGAATTGTTTAAACGAATAAACTTCTGAATAGTTTTCGATTATTTGTAGTTAATCGTATTTTTCGAAAAAATCGACCAAAAAACCCCGAGCCCTATTTGAAACTCATTTTATAAGCTAAATCAACACTGCCAAACCTCAATCCTTCATTAATTTCAACTGAATTAAGTATAATTAACGTGAATTTAAACATGAAATATACATATTTGGATGAGAACTCGAGTAACTTTGAAATAAAATACTTAATTAAGGTTAAAACTGCACAAGCTGTTACTATAGCCCCATGTTTTCTATCTCATACTTAGTTAATTTAAATTTTCTTTAAAGTACATTAATAGGCGCGAAATTCGAAAGTTTAAGGTAAAATAAGAGTCAAAACCCACTAAAAATTGCAATTAAGGTTAAGTATATATTGAAAGTCATTTATAACCTAAATGTACACTGCCGAAACACAATCCTACGTTAATTTTAAATCAATTAAATATAATTAACGTGAAATTAAACCAAAAATATTCATTTTTTGGATTAAAAGCTCAAATAACTTTTAAATAAACTGTTTAATTAAGATTAAAACTACCCAAGCCGTTGGTAAATCCCAATGTTTTCTATTTCACACTTCAGTTAATTTCAACTATGTTTAAAGTACATTAATTGGCGCGAAATTCAAAGGTTTAGGGTAAAATAATGACTGTGGCAAAAATGTTAAACTGCACAAAACGTTCCAATTAGGGTAAAAAATTCCAATAAATTATACTTTTAAGCTTAATCGACTCTCCCGAACTGCGCTCAAATTAAGATGAAAACAACACAAGTTTTTCGCACAGCCACAGATGTTTCCTATTTCACTTTCGAATTAAATTAATTCATCATTAAAATACATCAAAAGCGCATACATATTTTAGAGTAATTGCAATTAAAGTTAATATTTCATTGAAACTTGTATTATAAACTAAATCCACACTAGATAAACCGTTAAATTAAACTTAATCAAGTATAATTAATGTGAAATTAACCCAAAACACGAATGTTTTTGGTAAATTCATGGATACCTTACAATTAAAGTAACAAATTATAATTAAAACTACCCTTATCTTTCACTCAGCCTCCATTTTCCTGTTTAATTCTTACACTTAAAAAATTGTCATTTAAAATCATTTTTCCCATATTGAAAAGAGAGCTATTGAAAAGGCGCGAAATTTAAAAGTTTTTTGGGGGGGGGGGAGGGGGCGGGGGTACAGTATGTGTGCCTTTTTAACAGGAGTATTGTTACAATTGTAACACTACAAACCTTGTATTTCTAATGGAACCGGCAAAACCGCAACGCTGAGCCGAAAACCCAGAATGGTAATTGTTCGGACCTATCGGGTGAGGACATTGGAGCACCAAAAACATACCGCGGTGTCACTTAATTGTTGAACGTTAAAGCGACCTTCATCACTTTAAATCCCATGACCTGCTCAATCTGGCAACATTTGAAAACTCAACTTTGAGGTACTTCCGGTCCCTTTTGATATACAGGGTCTTCATTGTTGTAGCTAAGTATAAGAATTATAGTAGTTAGTTTCGTTTCCTAGCAAAATGCCAACCTATTCCAACCAGGACAAATTGGACAGGATGTTTATTTCGGGTGAAGGTCGCAGTAACGTTCAACTAAAGGCAATGCTTTATGCCGAACGGTTTCCACACCGACAACATCCGGTGCGAAGCACCTTTTCCGACATTGGCGAGCACCTTCGTGATTTCGGTAGTGCAAGATCGTGAACGTAGAAGAGACTGTATAGTCTGTAATGAGGATAGAGATTTTGACATCGTAGCACGTTTTGAAGCCAATTCATGCTAATAGTAGAGCGGTGGAACAAGAAGTTGCACTAAGCCATTCTACTGTTCTAAGACTAATCGTAGGACAGTGCTTTAAAATATTTTGTTGCATTCTCCAGTATTCTTTTTGTACCTTGTCACTCGTTGTCACTTGCATACAATAAAACATGAATTCTAAACATTTATTTACACCCTGTATAATTTAGTATGACATCACCCGTTGGCAGTATTGGGGGTTGTACATAAAGGAAGCTGTTGGTCTGATCTCGACACCACTGTATATGTATACAGTGTACGAAACAAATATTTTTCTTCCATATTTCAAATACCGTCGTTTTTAAGCTTCTTTCATAAAGTGCAAAATTATATGCTTATCGAAATCAATGTTATTGGATATAAGTTAACTGTAATTAACGATACTTAAGTACTTCTTTAAGCAATTAGAAATAGATCAACCCCAAATGTATGATGGTAAAGCAAACAATATAGGACATAGGACCCAACTGAAAATCAGTTAAATTAAGAATTTTTAATGTACTGAGGTGGTGATCCCAATAAAGCTTTTATTTATTTATTTATTTATTTATTTATTTATAACTATTCAAAATTTAATTACATTAAGACTGAAGTAACAGATATTATAAAAAAACGTCTTGGTTTGGACCAAGGCCGAAAAAACAAACGATATGTGTGAGGTTTATCAATTGGCTGAAGTTTCAGATTAATAATATATATCTTTATTCCACAAACATCAAATTGAAGCGCACACGGTAAATACAGCATAAAAAACCTAGTGTCAGGGCCGGAAATAAGCACAGGACACTGGACATTGTCCAATAAAATATTAAAATGTCCCATAACTTTTAAAAAAACTAAGGGGGGTCGCTGGACATTTTGACCAATAAATTTTCCAAAGTTTTGATAGCTTGACTATGAAGATGCGACACTATTTATGCACGCGGCAGTGGACAATGTCCAATAAATTTTACAGTCAAATAGGGGGGGTCACTGGACACATGTCCTATAAGAAATTTTTCTTATTTCCGGCCCTGCCTAGGGTTAACCCGGTTAGGCTATGTTTCTAGCATAAAATTGAGCAGACTATATAAAGGATTCCAAAACAAATGAGAGCTGGAAATCAGCCTTTTTAATAATCTTTAAAGAGTAACTAAAATAGGGTAATGGCAGCCCTCTGCCTTCGACTGTATTAAGCTCTATGGGGAAATAACATGGGGTGCTATTAGTCTATATAACTTAAGCCTTGGCCGTAAAGAACGTCGAAAAACTTACTTCAAAAGATATAAAAACCTCTATTAACTGTAATAATTTACCTGAATTACTTTTCTAGACGAAAATTCGACCTGATATTGAATATTTGAAACACTCTGTCTAAAAAGACCAAGCGAACTTTGACATAATTCGAAAGGAAAATGTAAATATTTAATAGTGGATGCCAAACCAGGGTGTTGCACGAATTCATACATTTAATTTCGTATATCGAAATGCTACATTTTTAATGTCGCGACTATGAAAGAAAGGTTGCACTGCAATTTCCCTCTTCGTACTTTAGACTTTCTTGGGGGGGGGGGGTTAAGTTAAGTGCAACCTTCTTCGTTTAACTGGTAATGAATGGAAATGAATATAACAAGCCATTGGTACTGAAACGTATTTCTTTTTATGTAATCTTTACCTATACCTTTGGTTATATTTATACCGATATCATATTTTTCCAGTGCTACAGATAGTTACCTACTAACAAAAACGACACAAAATAAACGATGTTGCTTTGTCTTAAGTATACGGCATTCGATTATTAACTAGTCTGAACAAAATAAATTTCAATTTTCATATTTTTTAACATCAGTCTTCGTAGCAACTTACCCATTTAAGTTTTTTTTTGATGCAAACTTGAAAATTTGTCAAGCCAGCAACAATTAAAACTATGTCCGTCAAAGTGCTTACACGAAATCCCTTAAAAATAATTAATTTCATGATAAAATTCATGTTTATACAGTATTATCCATTTGCTTGCGCAGTTTTTAATTAAGTGCTTTTGCTTTTCCTCCCCATATAGTTTTTATTATTATACCTGCGGTTCCCTCGTGGAATAATTTGATTTTCTAACCAAGTAATTTTTATTTATATTTCAGAAATGTCAAGCAACTGCCGGTAGGCAAAGCTTAGATTATTATTAATTCTTAAATTTTCGATACAAATCAGTGATTTCATTTCAAAAAATGATATAAGTGGGGTGGCGTAGCGGTTAGCGCTTTCGCCTCGCAGCAAGAGGATCCCGGGTTCGATCCCGGACTGTGGCACCGGGTGAAAATCCGGGAACAAATCCTTCTGCGTAGAGTTTGCAAGTTCTCTCCCCGCTTGTTAAAAGGAGTTTTCCTCCGCGGTCTAACCCGGTTTCTCCTTTCCATCAAAACTTGCAGAGGTTAACGGTAATAGTTAGTATAGGGCGCTGTCGGTTAGCTGTGGCATAGGGGCTAGCCACCACCCCTCTATGCATTGTAAAGGGACCCACCTGTAAATAAGCCACAGGCTTAGTGTGGAAATCCCTTCGTAGACAAAGCTTAGATTATTATTATTATATGAAATATATTGTGTGTTATAAAATTAAAAAATACCTAATGGGCTATGGGATAAAGAATGTGGTAAGTCATGGGATAAAATTATCTGTAGGGTTATGGAATAAAAATATATATTTTGACGTGAAGTGAATTATTTCAAAACTCTCTCTCGAGTTGGAGGGTATTTATTTAATGTAAAGTATTTATAAATTAAAGAAGACAACGAAATGAAGTTTAACTTGAAGACCTTTTCAGTTTCAATGGAAGGTACTACCATAATAAAAAGCTACTCAACATCAGTTAAATAACCTTTAATGAATCCTATTAATTTCATGGAAATCTCCATGATTTCATCACTCCTGGAAAAGTCTTTGGAAAGCCTTGTTGCCTTGCGCGCAGGTGGACATCACAATTACGTCCAGTTACTTTTAACCGATTTTACTTTTTAATTTACTAAAAATTGTTTTACTGGGGAAGAGCAAACTGCGCTACTGCATCGGCGCCTATTGATAAAATGAAGAAGTTTATAATAATCAAGAAAATGTATTGACAATCAAGGGTATGAAAAAGCAAGCAACTCCCATTTGATTTATGAAGTGTAAGATCAGGTATGGTTAAATAAACGATACATTTTTCGGACATTTAACACCGTCTGATGCTGATAGAAAATAGAGTTCAATTTTATCAATTTCGGTTACGTAAAAACTACCATGTATAACACTCAGATGAATAGGTATTGGTAAAATAAAATTGTCTGTTCCCTTCTCAGCTATAGCTTTTGGAACTGTTCGTAATGTAGCAATTGTATCAGATAACACAGTTTTTCGAAGTTAATAGCTCTTAAAAGTTCTAGTTAATCTTCATAATTGTCTTTCTCTGTCTTTCGCCGAACCCTGCGGGATTTCACGATTTCTTCAAAATCTCCAAATCCTCAAAGTTTTAGAGATTTTAAATTCTGTCAGAGATTTTATGATTTCGGAAATTTATCAGATGTCTCGTTTTTGTTATACTTCGAGGCGCTCGTCAGGCGTTTGGTAAAATGGACCATTAATTAATAAATTATAGAAAAACAGTTATTGACTTTACAGAGTAAGGTGATTTATTGTTTAAGTCAGGGATTTCACGGGCTCTGCCCCATTGGACCGAATCGCATTCGGCCGAAACCAGTCTCAATCAACCGAAAAACCCGCACTTTTGGCGGATTCGGTCCAATGGGACAGTCCCATTGGAGCGAAAACCCTCACTTCTTCGGGTTTCGGATTTGGTCCATTGGGACAAGAATGCATGCGCATATACACCCGATGGAACTAAAATTAATTTAATTCCCGGGAGCGCAAAGCTTGCATCTTTGCAAGCAAACAATTTCTTTGACTTATAATAAAATAATGGTCAAAGAAATTGAGAACCATACGCGAACATTCTGTAAAATATTAAGCACCTATTTTAGTTTAGAAGAACCAAATACTTTCGGATCCCCGAAAATTTACTTTTTAAAGGGAATTGTAGTTTTGTTTTTAATTATTTTAAGACATATTTATCACGTTATCAGCTAATTAATAGGAGAATATTTTGGAAAAAGTGGCAGCTAACTATTAGGAGAATATTTTGGAAAAGGTGGCAGCTAATTAATAGGAGAATATTTTGGAAAAGGTGGCAGCTAATTAGTAGGAGAATATTTTCTAAAAGGTGGCAGCCAATTAATAGGAGAATATTTTGGAAAAGGTGGCAGCTAATTAATAGCAGAATATTTTGGGAAAGGTGGCAACGAATTATTGGAACCATTGTTTTGGAAAAGGTGGCAGCTAACTATTAGAAGAATATTTTGGAAAAGGTGGTAGCTAATTAGTAGGAGAATGTTTTGGAAAAGGTGGCAGCTAATTAGTAGGAGAATGTTTTGGAAAAGGTGGCAGCTATCTATTTGGAGAATATTTTGGAAAAGGTGGCAGCTAACTATTTGGAGAATATTTTGGAAAAGGTGGCAGCTAATTAGTAGGAGAATATTTTGGAAAAGGTGGCAGCTAATTAGTAGGAGAATATTTTGGAAAAGGTGGCAGCCAATTAGTAGGAGAATATTTTGGAAAAGGTGGCAGCTAATTAATTGGAGAATATTTTGGAAAAGGTGGCAGCTGATTAATAGGAAAATATTTAGGAAAAGGTGGCAGCTGATTAATAGGAAAATATTTAGGAAAAGGTGGCAGCTGATTAATAGGAAAATATTTAGGAAAAGGTGGCAACTAATTAATAGGAGAATATTTTGGAAAAGGTGGCAACGAATTATTGGAACCATTGTTTTTTAAAAGGTGGCAGCTAACTATAAGGAGAATATTTTGGAAAAGGTGGTAGCTAATTAGTAGGAGAATGTTTTGGAAAAGGTGGTAGCTAATTAATAGGAAAATAACCTAACCGAACCTAACCTAACCTACCCGAAACCAAAATATTAAAATTTTAATTTAAAACTTAAAAATTGATGGAACTACCATTAAGATTATACTTCATTTTAAGCACAATTTGTTAATTAATTCTAAATATC
Source organism: Phalangium opilio (assembly GCF_054372755.1). Lineage (NCBI taxonomy): Eukaryota > Metazoa > Arthropoda > Arachnida > Opiliones > Phalangiidae > Phalangium > Phalangium opilio. Next base: position 7,432,105 of record NW_028324226.1, read on the forward strand.
TCTTGCCTTGAAAGGAATGAAAGTGAGCGTTTTAATTAGTATCACGAAACATTTAATTTATATATTTTAAAACTACACCACCGAATCGCTGACGGCTATCGTGTTTCAAGTTATATTGATGTATTTTTTAGGGCATATTCGGACGATTGGGATTTCGGTCTATCGGGAATATAGCCATTGGGCTAGATTTTGAAATTCTAGCCCCATTTCACGATCTCGCAATATTATCAGACATTACGGTTTTTCGCAGATTGAAAATAGAACTCCCTTTTATAAATTTGCGATGAAAACATTAAATACTAGCCATTCTTCTGAACAGAATGACACAGTATATAACAAGATAATGTTTCTTTTCAAAACAAATACGAATGCGATGAAATTAAAGAACAGCATGTATTCATTCGAACCGCCTGACATAACAGATAGCAATATATTCATATTCTTTCAAGTTTGCACATTGAAACTAATAACACGTAGCGTCTAAAACTTTCACTCCAAATTTATGCGGAGAGATTACAGATAACAATATGTATTGAACTTAACTGCCTTCTGAAATAGAAATAATACACGTACGTTTAGCATTTTAAACTTTTCACTCGATAACGTAAGTCATAATAATGTAGAGAGTCTTGCGGTTTGATGACCAAAAACCTTTATCTTTTAAGTAGTTTTTCTACAGAAACTTAAGTCTACTATTTCATTTTAGGTTCAAATGGATCTGAAATGTGTTGTTATTTTCTTTGTTCTGGCTTCAATCAGTTCGAGATCATTTGGTGGAATAAGACAGGATCGGTACTTGTTGGTGTCAAAACTCTGTAGTAAGTTTTTGTCTATACTGTTCAATTATGCATGAATATTTCTTAATCACGATTGAAGTTAGTTGTTTATTCTTACATGAAAGACGCTAATGCTCAAAACGACTATTCTTCTTTAAAAAATTTGTCCTCGGATATTTTTACAAAACTGATTTGAAGTTGAAAAAGATCCAAGTTTAAAGTTTTATTAAAATTAAGTTACGCGGTTTTATTTTATAAAAATTGGCGATCTCTTACTCTACAAATCTTACAGAAATAAGAATTGACTGAATTTCAAGTTTAGCTCGATTAAAATAAAATCGCAGAGAATTTAACAAAAATTACATAATGTGAACAACATTCACACAAGGCAAATTATAAGCTTTAAGAAGAGTAAAATCCTGTGCTGCCTCAAGTTAAATCTTACATTAAATTTATCATTGACTTTGATATTAAGGTTGGAAAAATGCGATTGTGCGTTAAAATTGTGAACTACATTTGATTATACAAATTTGTATTTTAAATAGCTCTGCTTTTAACAATTACTTTTGAAAAGAAAAATTCCTCAAAAAAATATGTTAGACAAAGTCGCTACGATCGCTCACAAAAGTCATCTATAAAACAATATTTATAATGAAATCCGTAAAATTCTCGTACAACTTTTGTAGAGGCATCTAACCATGGAGAAAATTGGAATGAGGTTCCATGTGTTAAAAAATTTGCAGGCATAATTTATCAGGACTGCCAAGCTGCACATCGATGTTCCAGCATCAATGTACGAACGTTTGTCCCTAAGAATATCTATTTGAAACGCTTCTCAAACATCAATTAAATAACCTTTTATGAACCCCGTTTATTTCATGGAAACTTGAATAGTCTTATGAAAAACGTGTGAAAGATTGCACATATCGACGTAACATACAGGACAAAAGGAGTCCATTTCGTAAGCTTTGCGATAATATAGAAGACGGAAAAGAAAATGATACTGTAAGGAAAACTAACAATGCTCATTGCGTCCAGTTACTATTAACCGTTTTTACTTTTTAATTTACTGAAAATAGTCTTCCTGGTTTAAAACAAACTGCGCTGCTGGATGGGCACCTGAAAATAAAGCAAAGTTATGGATCGAGGAGTTTCAGGTAACTTGTGTTTTAAGGGACCACCCGTAAAACGCCATTTCATAAGTTTAGAAGTAAAATCGCCTTAGGGAAAGGAAAACATGAGCTGAAAATTAGAACTCGAAGGAAAAAAGAAACGTCCATATACCCTATAGACTATCCAAAGGAGGATAGATCTTAGAACTTAGAGTATGTAATTTAAGTGGAGAAGTAAATTGTCTCTCCCCGAGTCTGGCTCGGAGTAATCCATGGCATTTGCGCCACGGATCCATGAAATATCAAATTTTATGAAGCTTGTCCACCAACGGGGAATGTTAGCCACTTTCAAAAGGCACACACGGCTTACCCATAGGATATGCAATCGCCCACAGAAACACCTCTCGTAAATACCGTATAGGACAGCGATCTTTTCAAAAATGACCCGGAATTACACCTCAGACTATGATCGGTTCGCATGGGCTAAAAACTCGTTCCCTTACCGCTCCTTTTAAGATACAGACTTCATTTCGAGATACAGGGTTAAGACGATACTACCGATTGGTAGGTCCAAAGACGTTATATAGGACGTCAACGTTACCAGTCCACCAAAGTCCATTTGTTTGAAGCCATGTCTAACGTCTTTGGAACCACAAACTGGATGTTCCTTCTTAATATAAAAACGATGCTCGAAAACCAGACTATATTTTACCCCTTACCTTTTGAAAAGAATATACCCATCTTAATTTTTTCCAATAGACAAATAGAATAATGAGCGAATGAGCTATAGCACAAATGATCTCAGTTAGAATTGACATGGCCGCTGAACCCAGTGCGGTTCACGGCCACCCTGCAATACTTCAAAGGACATAGGTTCGATTCCAGTTTGCTTGAGTTGTTTTTAACTTGGTTCTTTTGCTTTTCCTCCCCATAGCTTTTATTATTATCTGCGTTTCCCTCGTGGATTAATTTACTTTTCTAATCAGGTAATTTTTATTTATATTTCAGAAATGTCAAGCAAAAAGCGGTTAATCTTTTTTCGATAGAAATCAGCGATTTCATTGCATAAATGATATATAAAATATATTGGGTGTTATTAAGTTAAAAAATACCTAATTTGCTATGGGATTAAATTATCTGTAAGGTTGTGGAATAAAAATATATATTTTGATGTGAAGTGAATTATTTAAAATTCCCTCGAGCTGGAAGGTAATTATTACGTTATTGTTAAGCATTAAAAAATAAAGAAGTCAAAGAAATGAAGTTTAACTTGAAGACCTTTTCACTTTAAAATCAAAGCACCACCATTATTAAAATCTTTTTCAATAAGTAGTAAGTACTACGCGAAAAAATAACGGAAATAGTTTACCGAAAAAATAATTAGTCATTAATTATTTATATTATTATTTGTAACATAAGAGAGATAACCCATTCATTTCAGCGCCTTTTTTTCTAAGAGACTGTGATGTCGTTTGTGAATCGCGTTGGGATTCGCTAGTCCTATGAAAGGAAAGGGCAAACAACTGAGTTCTATCTTGGACAAGGCCGCCGTTACGGCTTTCAAACGGTTTCCCGAGGGGCTTGCCACTGGGCGAAAAAGTGTACAAGTGATTTCAGATTTCAAGTGATTTCAAATGACTTCAAGCGATTTCAAATGACTTCAAGCGATTTCAAATGACTTCAAGCGATTTCAAATGATTTCAAGCGAGTTCAAAGATTTCAAGCGATTTCAAATGATTTCCAATGATTTCAATCTGATTTCCAATGATTTCAATCTGATTTCCAATGATTTCAATCTGATTTCCAATGATTTCAATCTGATTTCCAATGATTTCAATCTGATTTCCAATGATTTCAATCTGATTTCCAATGAATTCAATTTCATTTCCACTGAATTCAATTTGATTTCAAATTAATTCAATTTGATTTCCAAAGAATTCATGTGATTTCCAAAGAATTCATGTGATTTCCAAAGAATTCATGTGATTTCCAAAGAATTCATGTGATTTCCAAAGAATTCATGTGATTTCCAAAGCATTCATGTGATTTCCAAAGAATTCACATAATTTCATATGAATTCAAACTGATTTCATATGAGTTAATATGAATTCAATCTGATTTCCAAGGATTTCATATGAATTCAGTCTGATTTCCAAGGATTTCATATGAATTCAATCTAAATTTTTATGAAATCACAAGAATTACAAGGAAATCACAAGAATTACAAGGAAATCACAAGAATTACAAGGAAATCACAAGAATTACAAGGAAATCACAAGAATTACAAGGAAATCACAAGAATTACAAGGAAATCACAAGAATTACAAGGAAATCACAAGAATTACAAGGAAATCACAAGAATTACAAGGAAATCACAAGAATTACAAGGAAATCACTATCTAGCTAGCCTGGTAAATCACGGAAAATCACGAGGGGTCGGACGTTTAGGAAAAAGTGTACGGGACTTCGAAATCCCATTTGATTTCGTCGGATTTCATTTGATTTCGTTTGATTTCGTCGGATTTTGTTTGATTTCAGAATTTGATAAAATCCAATGGATTTCATCGAATTTTGAGATTTTCCCCGTGATTCCGTCGGATTTTGCTATTTTTACCGTGATTTCGACTGATTTTGCGATATTCCCCTTGATTTCGTTGGATTTTGAGGTTTTTCGCGTGATTTCGTTGGATTTTGAGGTTTTTCGCGTGATTTCGTTGGATTTTGAGGTTTTTCGCGTGATTTCCTGGGATTTTGAGGTTTTTTGCGTGATTTCCTCGGTCTTTGAGATTTTTCCCCGTAATTTCGTCGGATTTTGTGATTTCTTTTGATTTTGGATTTCGTGAATTTTGTAATGGATTTCACGATTTCTTTACTGATTTTGCTTCTGATTTTGTGATTTTTATGTTGATTTTGTGATTTTTTTTACTGATTTTATGATTTCTTTACCGATTTTGTGATTTCGTTGCTGATTTCGGATTTTTTATTTGATTTCGAAATCAGCATTGATTTCGGATTTCTTAAATTGGATTTCACGGGTAGCGTACGGGATTTCATGAATGACCGACCCCTCGGAAAATCACCACTAGGCCGCACTAGGCGCGGAACCGAGCGCGGAATTTTCCCACGGCCTGAGTCATGCAAACATCTTAAATATACTTCGGAATAGACCAATTTGAATATTATTGTGTAAAGAGAAACATGGACGTTGGGGTAATATTCGAATTTACCTATAGGATTAATACTAATTCACAATGATTTAACCAATATAGACCAAGATTTCAAGAATTCACAATGATTTCACTAAGAATTCACAATGATTTCACTATGAATTCACTATGATTTCAAGTATTCAATTTGAATTCAAAATAATTTCCAGACTTCATATTAATTTCGAAATGATTTCAAGATTGCGTTTTGATTTCGAAATGATTTCAAGATTGCGTTTTGATTTCGAAATGATTTCAAGACGATTTCTAGAATTCATTATGATTTCACTACGATTTCATTTTGATTTCACTACGATTTCATTATGATTTCACTACGATTTCATTATGATTTCACTACGATTTCAATATGATTATACTACGATTTCAATATGATTTCACTACGAATTCAAGAATTCACTTTGATTTCAAAATGATTTCAAGAATTCACTTTGATTTCAAAATGATTTCAAGAATTCACTTTGATTTCAAAATGATTTCAAGATTTTATTTTGATTTCAAAATGATTTCATGTCGAGTGTACACTTGATTTCACAAGTGGCTAGCCCCTCGCGGTTTCCGCAATGCTTCAGGCTGCTCAAATTCATATCCCTGCGCTCTCCAACAATTAAGTCTAAGTATATTATTTTAATTAATAAATTATAGCAAAACAGTTATTCGCTGTACAGAGTAAGGGGGTTTATTGTTTATGTCAGGGAGTTCATGATTTCGCAATTGTATCAGACATATAACGGTTTTTCGCAGATTGAAAATAGAACTTCCTTTTTTCAATTTGCCATTAAATTTGGCCATTCTTCTGAACAGAATGACACAGTATATAACAAGATAATATTTATTTTCAAAAGAAATATACGACTGCGCGTTTTAATTCGAATATCCTGACATAACAGATAGCAATATATTCATATTCTTTCAAGTTTGCATATTGAAACTAATAACACGTAGCCTTTAAAACTTTCACTCGAAATCAATGCGGAGAGATTCTCGTGGTTTTATAATTGTATTGTTTATAATGTATTAAACTTAAACTGTCCTATAAAATAATACACGTTGGTTCAGCATTTTAAACTTTTCACTCGATAACGTAAGTCATTATAATGTAGAGAGTCTTGCGCTTGCGGTTTGATGATAAAATCTTCAACCTTTTAAGTAGTTGTTTCTACAGAAACTTAACCCTACTATTTCTTTTTAGGTTGAAATGGATCTGAAATGTGTTGTTATTTTCTCTGTTCTGGCTTCAATCAGTTCGAAATCATTTGATGGGCCAACAAAGGATCATTACTTCTTGATGTCAAAACTATGTAGTAAGTTTTGTCTATACTGTTCAATTATGCATGAATATTTCTTAATCACGATTGAAGTTAGTTGTTTATTCTTACTTGAAAGACGCTAAGACCATATCTAATGCTCAAAACGAGAATTATTCTAAAATTTTGTCCTCGATTATCTTTGCAAAACTGATTTGAACTTGAAAACGGTCCAAGTTTAAAGTTTTATTAAAATTTAGTTACGCCGTTTTATTATAAAAATTGGCGATATCTTACTATTCAAATACACATCTTACAAAAATAAAAGTTGGCTGAGTTTGAAGTTTAGCTTGTGGATTTTTTGATTAAAATTTTAACAATTTAAACAAAAATTGCGTAATAAGAACATTTACAAAAGTCAAATTATAAGCTTTAAGAAGAGTAAAAATCCATGCTGCTCAAGTTAAATCTTACATTAAAGAAAAAGCTATTTCCAAGTAAAACCAGAAATTTATCATTGATTATGTTATTTTGGGTGGAAAAATGCGATTTCGTGTTTAAATTGCGAACTATAAAATTGATTGTACAAATTGGTATTATAAATAACTCTGCTTTTTACAACTACTTTTGAAAAGAAAATTCCTCAAAAAATATCATAGACAGAGTCGCTACTATCGCCCATAAAGTCATCCATAACACAATATTTATAATGAAGTTCTTAAAAGTCTTGTACAACTTTTTAGAAGCATCTTACCATGGACAAAATTGGAATAAGTCTCCATGTGTAAAAAAAATTGCGGACTTAATATTTCAGAACTGCAAAGAAAGACATCGATGTGCCAAAACCCGCAAGGTACGAGCGTGTGCCCCTAAAAATATCTATTTGAAACGTTTCTCAAAACATTAATTACGCAACCTTTTATGAACCCTGTTAATTTAATGGAAATTTCCATGATATTATCACTCCTTGAATAGTCTTTGGAAAGCTTTATCGCCATTTGCACGAGAAAACATTACAATAAAGAGTGGACGGCATTTCGTCAGCTTTGCCATTATGTAGAAGGCGCGAATGACAATAACGAGGTACTAAAAACTAACCATGCTCATTACGTCCAGATACTATTAACCGTTTTTACTTTTTAATTGACTGAAAATAGTTATCCTGGCATAAAGCACACTGCGCTACAACAGAGGCACCTATTGATAAAATCAAGTTGTGGACAGAGGAGTTTCAGGTAACTTGTGTTTTAAGCGACCACCCGTAAATCGCCATTTCGTAAGTTAAAAGTAAAATCGCTTTAATAAAAGGAAAACATGAGCTGAAAATTAGAACTTGAAAGAAACGTCCGTATACCCTATAGACTGTTTTCAATGGGGATTAGGTCACGGAGTATGTATTTTAAAAGGAGTAGTAAGCGCTAGCCTTCCATTAAACTATTTATGTCTCCCTGCGTCTCGATCTGCTCGAGCGACTGGCCCAACTTTATATAAAATTTAAATTGGAGATACTATACGGGATTTAGAAGGTTACCACTGAAAGGGAATGTTAGCCACTTTCAAAAGCCACACAAGGCTTACCGACAGGATATGGAAGCGCCCACAGAAATACCTCTCGTAAATACCGTATAGGACAGCAATTACACCTCAGACTATGATCGGTTCGCGTGGGCTAAAAACTCGTTCCCTTACCGCTCCTCTTAAGATACAGCTTAATTTTTTTCCAAGAGACAAATAAAACAATAAGGGAATGAGCTATAGCTCTAATTATCTCAGTTAGAATTGACATGGCCGCTGAACACAGTAGTTCACGGTCCACCCTGCAGCACCTCAAGGGACATAGGTTCAATTCCAGTTTGTCCACTTGGTTAATTAGTTTTTAATTAGGTGCTTTAGCTTTTCCTCTTCATATAGTTTATCATTATACCTGCCGTTCCCTCGTGGAATAATCTCCATTTCTGATCATGTAATTTTTATTTATATTTCAGAAATGTCAAGCAAAAAGCGGTTAATCGTAAATTTTCGATAGAGTTCAGCGATTAGATTTCAAAAATTATATATAAAACATCTTGTGTGTTATAAAATTAAAAAATACCTAATGGGCTATGGGATAAAGAATATGTAGTTAGTCATGGGTTTAAATTATTGCATGATTGTAGAATAAAAATATTTATTTTGATGTGAATTGTTTCAAAAATTCCCTCGAGTTGGAGGCGAAGAAGGGATAAAAAGGAGAAGTTGAAGCTAGCGGCTTTGGCCAGGTATTTATTTTATTGAGTTTTTGCCTTTCTTTTTTATTTATTTGATATATTTTACTCCTAATATCCGGTTCACCGTATTCCAGCCAATTAGAGGGCAGAGATAGATGCGCGCGCGCACCGGAAGTTTAGAGGAAAATTTTAAAAAAGAAAATACTCCAGCCAAGCCTTCCACTCCCTCTCTTTCTACCCTGTTTGTTGGAGGGTAGTTATTACGTAGTGAAAAGTATTAAAAAACATTACAAACTAATGTAAATCTACATGTAATTCAAAGTTAACTTGAAGTCCCTCAGCGGGTTGGAATTTTTGTACAAATAATTGATGTTTTATAATCATGTCTCTAAACGTTAAAATTTGGTACTTGTAAGTAATTTTATTTTCTTCTCTTATCTTTTACTTTTAAAGTCTTTGTCCACAAATACAGTTTTTAAAAATATCTGTACATATTTAGAAGAAAACAAGTTGGGAAAACCAAAATATTACCTCTCCGTGTCGAGAAGATTATATAACCTTAAGTATCCAATGAAAACGTCGACCTTTTTGCCCTCATCCTTTCCCGCGCTTTGCGCTTCCGCATTTCATCCTTACTCTCAACATTATCTTACTCCATTTTACATACAAAAATCAAATACTCACAAAAAGAAGCGGCAAAAACCTGCTGGCTCTTTACAACCACTTAATTTGACTTAATATCCAATTTCCAACAACAATAATATACCGGTAGTTTAATTGACAACCTACTAGCATCGAAATTCTCATTAAGAATGGCTCCCGCGGATAAAAAAGGGCAATTTTCAACTAGGTGGGCGTTATCTCATTACATTTGAAAAATATCATTTGTCTTTTTTACCAATGCCTAACCGTTTGGATTTTTTTAAAGCAATCTTAGCACCAAAAATATTTTTTGATACAAAATAAATGTTTTATATTCTTGTTAAGAATAAAACAAGAGGATAAAAAAGGTCTGTCCTCTCGTAATTGTTTAAGCTTTTATCATGATTACTCTATACAACAGTAACAAGGAATATAAACCCATTAGTGGAAGCAGTAATTTTTTTTCCGAAACAATCTCGCTTATGTTTATCCTCTCTAGACTTCGCTAAAAACGTATTACTCCTACGTAAAATATTAATAGACAGGCAATGATTCATACCATTAAAGAAGGAGCGCAATATTATCCATATTTTCATTTCATATACAGAGAAAAGAAATTATTATGTTTCTGAGAGGAGCTTCCCATTTTTGTTGTTGTTTTGAAAAATATATCGCAATGCACGGGCCTTGATAGATATAGGAGGCAATGAATGAAATATATCACAATGCACGCGCCTTGATAGATATAGGAGGCAATGAATGAAATATATCACAATGCAGGGGCCTTGATAGATATAGGAGGCAATGAAGGAAATATATCGCATGCACAGGCCTTGGTAGATATAGGAGGCAATGATAATCTCTCTCTTTGCACGAGAGGTTTATCTTTAATATTTAAATAAATATAATTATTTTTAATTATTTTAATCTTCAATAATTAACATTAATAATAGTTAAATCGTTTAACATAAAGTTATACCTATTATCATCTCAAACTTTGCTAATATTGACGTTTAAAGTGAAGGGTACCCCTCTTGCCCGCTTTCTTCAAATTTTGGGGTATATATACGATTCGTTTCCATTATAATAGTAAGGAAAAAGCGCAATTGCGGAAACCTTTGGTGGCGATCCCACCTTAGGGAGGCTAGATGTTTCTCGTAACCCTAGCTGATCGCCGCGTATATCCTAAAACCAAACGATGATAATGGAGTAGAAGCCAATGATACAGATTGGTGTCTATGTGGAATAGACGGAAGACCAGTGGATGGTGGTGTTAGAAGCCAGTATGTGCAGACTGGTGTCAATGTGGGATTGACAAAGAACAGAAGATGGTGGTGATTGGAAGCCAGTATGTACAGGCTGGTGTCCAGATCGAATGGACTAAGACCAGAAGATGGTGGTGATTAGAAGCCAGTAAGAACAGACTGGTGTCCGTGTGGGATGGACAAAGACCAGAAGATGGTGGTGTGAGAACTCAAATAGAGGAGCCATTTCCGTGACTGTGAAAGCAGTTCGGAAATGGCGAACACGTTTGCTCCGATACGCAAACTGCGAACGCGGTCACGTGGGTGTAACAACGGACAGACAGACAGACAGACACACACACACACACACACAGAGACACGGCCGTTACAGAACCTCTCCTGGACTACGTCACACGGAGAGGTAATTATTAAATCGCCATCTAAGAAACCCGAACGACCCATTTCGAGTCTAAGTTCTATCTGACTTCAATCTCTTAAGCAGTATGCAACTTTTTTATGAAACATTTTGTGTTTATCATAAACAAGTTGGGAAACCAAAATGAACCTCTCCGAGCCGAGACGAATTTACTTTCTAAACACAGGTCCACCAGCCAATGAGAAAAACCGAGAATACATAGTTCAAATTGGCGAAATGTTGCCAAGCTCTTTAGCAAAGGCTTAAGCGTTTAACAATTTCCTTTGTATCCTCAATAATTCTAATGAGGACCTAAAATGTATCACTGAAGGGTGTATTTAACTTTCGGCTCACTCTGAACCGTTAACACCTCCTATAAGAGGAGGCGAAACAAGGTCATTTCTAGTTTAAATCTAGGATATCTTATTTCACAGACCCAATCGTTTGTGGATAGATGAAGAATTAACATCCATATTATCTAATGAATATAAAAAATGCGTTTAAAGCTGAATTAAAAAGTAAACACCAAATTTGAAATGTTAATATCAAAAGATGTTCTTGGAATATTAAGATGAAACAGAGCTTTATAGCTACACAACTACTTAAAGAATAGTAATGCCGAAAAATATTTAAAATATTTCCATTTAATATTCTGCAAAAAGGAAATGTTATCGTTTTGTAAGAGATCTTATCATCCTACTCGCTTTATATTAACTTTGATGTGCGTGTAGTGTTTCGATTCGGATGCAATTTTCATTACTCGTTCTATATAAACTCTCACTTGTGTCATTACATAGAAATAAGTTTATCTTAAATAATTAATTAAATATAAATGATATTAATTATTTTAATCGCCAGTAAATAACTTTAAAAATAGTTAAATCGTTTAAAATAAAGTTGTTCCTATTATCTTTCGAAACTTTGCTAATATTGACGTTTAAAGTGAAGGGTACCCCTCTTGCCCGCTTTCTTCAAATTTTGGGGTATATATACAATTCGTTTCCATTATAATAATAGATAAAAACGCATTCGCGTGAACCTTTGGTGGAAGCCCTACCATTGGGAGGCTAGACGTTTCTCGTAACCCTAGCCGATCGCCGCGTATATCTTAAAACCGAACGATAACGATGGAGAAGAAGCCGGAATGGACAAAGACCTGAAGATGGTGGTGCATAGAAGCTGGTGTCAATGTGGGATTGACGAAGAACAGAAGATGGTGGTGCTTACGAGCCAGCAAGTACAGGCTGGTGTCAATGTGGGATTGACGAAGAACAGAAGATGGTGGTGCTTCCGAGTCAGCAAGTACAGGCTAGTGTCCATGTGGGATGGACAAAGACTAGCAGATTGTGGTGCTTAGAAGCCAGTTAGTAAAGACTGGTGTTGGTAGATGAATGGCCAAATTTCCGTGAACCGCGAACGCGTTCCGGAAATCGGCTATTTGTTTGCTCCGATTTGTAAACTGCGAACGCGGTCACGTGGGGTCTGACAGACAGACAGACACACAGACAGACACACAGACACACAGACAGACAGACAGACAGACAGACAGACACGGCCGGTGTAATACCTCTCCGTGACGTCATCGTCACTCGGAGAGGTAAAAATTGAAGAATAGACCACAATTATTTTTAGGTCTCCGAATGACGATGACGTCAAGGAGAGGTGACGTGTCTGTGCGTGTGTCTGTCACCTCGTTCGCAGTAGGCAAATCGGAGCAAATGCAATCATCGGACCGGGTTATTTTGGTCTCCCAATTTGTTGTATATTCTACTAGAAAGTGCAATGCCCCGTGTAATCCAGATTTAGTCGTCTGCTATTTTTATTCTGCAAAAATAACGTGCATTGTGAAAGATTTTCAATCCCGATGATCATAGTTTTTCCCCTGCTTAAAGGTCTTCGCTAATTTCAATAAGTCTGCGTTCATCAACACATCCAGAAGCGAAGTTGGCCATCGGTCTTACGCACTTCGGTATGGAAAGACTTTTTTCTCTCTCTTTTTAATATAAAGTGCTTGGACAAGGTTAAATCTAGAAGCGCTTGGTTGAATGGGTAAAAGCCTTATAAAGTGGGAAGGGAATGGGCTCATTTCTCTGGAACTGGGTATTGACCGTTTTGTGTAGTCGACAGGAGATGATGGACGGTACCTCGTAACGCCGTATGGCCAGAAGCTGGCGGACGTTTTCTTTCGGTCATCGCCGTTAAGGTGTTTTATTACGAGGTTGTACTGATCTTAAAGGCTGAAACTATGGTTTTTAAAAAAGTGGAAGTCAGGCTTAACTGTAGTATAGCTTTAGTTTGATTTTGGCGTTTACTATTACCAGCTCCTTCCCGGCCCGTAAGAAAGTTGTTTAGCTTTAACGCGTCGTTGACTGGAAAAATGGCTTCTTTGAAATATAAGGGCTTAGTGGGGCCGAAAACCTAGTGGGAGACAATTTTTGGTATACCATTGGTACAGCGGAGAGAATGATGAAAGCACGTCCATCTTTATTAAGGGGCTCTCTTAGGTTTGCCCCCAGATCGACTCAATTAAGCAGTCTCTTTCATCCTCCATAGTTAAGTCTTAGGTTACCTTAAATAATTTGGGTGTCTCGTAACTTCAAAGAGAGTCTCTATGAACTCGATTGAAAGGTTTTCCTTTTTTTTAACATTCAAGCTGAGCATAAAAAAATGAATTTTTTGATTACTTTTAAAATGATTTTCAAAACAAGTAAAATTTATAGTTGGTTGTTAAGTTATTCTAAAATCATACCTTTCTCGATATTTAAAATTATTTTGAAAGGGTGTTGGAAGAAAACCTTTTTCGCTAATTGCTACGCGAATGAAAGGCAAATCTTTCAATTAGGCCTTTGCGAGTACTCGAGCCAATAACTCGGCTCGAGGCTCGAATCCGAGATTTTAAAGGCGGTATCGAGCGAGGGGTCCGACGTTTACACGAAATCCCGTACGCTTCTCACACAAAATCACGAAATTACGAAATCAAAGATGAAATTCCGAAATCTTTGGCGAAATCGTGAAATCAAAGAAGAAAATTTTAGGCGAAATCCCGAAATCAAAGAAGAAATCTTTGGCGAAATCAAAGAGGAAATTTCGAAATCTTCGGCGAAATCGGGAAATCAAAGAAGAAATCCCGAAATTTTAGGCGAAATCATATAATATCTCTGGAAATCTTTGCCAAATAGTGAAATCACGAAATCTTTGGCGAAATCGTGAAATCGAAGAAGAAAATTTTAGGTGAAATCCCGAAATCAAAGAAGAAATCTTTGGCGAAATCAGAGAGGAAATTTCGAAATCTTCGGCGAAATCGGGAAATCTAAGAAGAAATCCCGAAATTTTAGGCGAAATCATATAATATCTCTGGAAATCTTTGCCAAATAGTGAAATCACGAAATCTTGGCGAAATCCAGAAATCCCGTACTTTTTTTGGGAATGTCGGACCCCTCGGTATCGAGCCTTAAAAAAGGCTACGCCTAGGCCTGAATAAATCTCGGCTCGAAACCCAAAAGTAGAGGCTCACACACCCCCTCCTTTCAATTCAGTATTTCAGTTTGAAAGTGAAAGGTTTAATTTTGAGTCGTAATATGAAAGACTAAGCATTTATTTTTTTAGTTTTGGCTGGAGCCTAAAATACTGTAAAAGACGGCATTCATTTTATCCCCAACTAACTTCAAACTTGTGTCTTTTCTATGAATTATTTCAAAGCTTCACTGCCTTTAAAGGAAAAGTAACAACTGAAACCTAACACGAAAAAAACGTTCATAAACCTTTCAATCTTAAAGTTAAGTAGTTACGATGATTCCCAAAAATATACATCTTTCTTAACTAAAATAAATTTACAAATTAAAGTAGGCTAGATGTTTCTGAACGATTTCCTAGGTAGCGTCGTTATATCCTCTATCTCGAACCCGGGTCACAAGTTTTGTCTTCAAATGTTAAGCCTAGCTCTAAACCAAACCCTTCACAAATTGTCATACCATTATTGCAATGTATCTGGATGACGGCATTATAGCGAAACTTCTGGCACAAGTGGGAGCTATTTAAAATTCCAATTTCATTTAATTATTAGAACCGAATGAAATGTGGTTAGGTTTTAAATAGATTTTTAAGATTGTCATATTTTGAAAATTACAGAAGCAGCGGGTTAGATTTGGAGTGTCCCTATTCCTTTAAGATCTTTAATCGTTTTTCGAGATCAGACAGAACGTCATCACTCTCATCCCAGCCGCGTTCCGTTTTCCAAATATCCCGAAACTTGATTTATTTTTATCTATCGGATTCCCTTTATACCTGTGAAGGATAATGGGAAGGAAATAAAATAAGAAAGAGGAAGGTAGTTTCTATAGTATCCTTGATTAAAACAATTTTAGATGCTTTACGTAATTCGTCTGCCAGAGAAAGAAGATATCTTTAGCTAATGACTTTCCATAGAACTCGATCTTTTCTATTTACTATGTATATATTAATATCGCTGAATTTGTGGGTACGTGTGTACGTTTCTACAGAAATTTATCTTTACAATTACCTTCTTTTTCGGCGAATTAAGTGTCGATGGAAAGCTTGCGCCCCTTTATGACATTAAGCTATTGTTTTTTGGATGAAAATACGTCACCTTTCACTCTATTAAATTAATTAAGTTAAATTCTATATTTATGAATCTTGTTTTTTAAATCTTCCCTCATTTAAAACTTGATCGTTTCAAGCACATAGAAATTAGGTTTAATACTCGTCACATTCGCTATTATGTCGATTGCCCTTGTATAAAACTAGTGTTTTAATCGAGCACACTGAAGAAAACACGAAATTAAGTCCATATATTAATTAAAGCATTGGTTTTTGTATACGGTTGATCTGAGTTATATTGCTTCCCTAAATCTAAATGGATGTTAGGTCTTCTGCGTACTGGCTCTAACAACAGGCCAGAGCACATAATTTGAACCAGGTGTTATAACTATTGTCAGGGAAGAGTAGAACATGAGAGATTTTGTACGCCTTCTTTAGATTGAAATCCTTAAACCTTAACTCCAAAGCTTGGTTATAACTTATCACGCGGTAAACGGCTAGAGAATTAACGCCAACTCTCACTACGAACTGCCCTCTTGCGAGAATCTTGCTAAGGAAAAGAGCGCCCGTTGACTGTGGTTGCGCAATCATCATCATGAAAATGGTATATTTTGTGTTGGATAGAGGGCGCAAATTAGTAACTCAAAATACAAACAGTGACAAGAACGAGCCTTGCAATGTAACACCCTCTCTTCCACTGTGAGAGTCTAGGCTTGCGCTGTAGTTTATTAGTTAACTCCGCATTACGTCTTCTTCTCTACTTCCTGCTATTGTATATTTATTTAAACTTTATAGCTCATTTGCCCATCTGACAATCATGCGAAGGTACTAAACAGTATTCCACTGTTAATGTGTAAGGACATATGTATGGACGAAAAACTCCCTTTTATATCGTGACTAAACTGTTTCCGCAAATCGTATTAGGCTTTTATTTACGTGACCCACACAATAACGAAATTTTTTCGCCTCGAATGTATTTTGAGTTGAATCTGAAAACGTGCACAGAACTCGCGTTTTGATCTTTGAATGCGGTTTTCTGTTCTTTTTATCACAGTCGAGGTCGTCCCGGGTCTTTGAATTCATAGAACATTCTTACTCTGGCATGTCCTCCTCATCCACATAAATGCACAGTAGCTCGCATCTTCCTTCCTTCGCGCTTCGCGGATTTTTACCGCGTGGCCAATTTGTTTTTATAAGAACGAGAATAATATTCTCTTTTACTTTTCGGTGACCCTCGTTGCATTGAAGAACGCACTCGAAAATATTTGAAAACCATCTTTTTCCATAATAAAAACCCTACCATCTAAACTCTCACCACCCCCATATACCCTTTTAAATACTTGGACTATTTTCGTCGTAAAAGTCGAGCATTTCATTTTTAGCCACGTCGTATAACGTTGAAGGGCATACGTTTGTACCTCGTCGTCGTCGTCGTCGTCGAAGAAGTAGTAGGCCTAATATTTGTTAGGGTCTTTTGGCGATTGGAGTATGGGCCAATAGGTTAAATGAAGGGATCGATCATTTAGAGGATATGAATGAGGGCGAAACTTTCCAGTTTTAGGGTTTTATTTAAATGATTAAAACCTAGTGGATAAATTAGAGTAAGGTAAGTTTTCACCAGAAGTGAAGAACTTAAAGTATGGCTAGTTTTCAAAAGCGGTCAGCACCAAATCATCTCTAGCCCGCGCCAGACAACACGACACCCAGTTTCCAATTACCTAACTTGTGCACACATTCAATGATTTTCAGGCAATGTTCCAACTATATTTGATAACATGCTGCAAACATTAAAATCCAGATGGCGCAGAATAAAAAGGTTTCTAAGCAACCTATGTTTTTTCGGACGTTTTCTTGGGAGAGATAGGCGCACTCTGTCCTCTAGATAAACAAAATCAGATTTTATGAAACGTTTTACACTGAACACGAAGTTTGCGAAGACAGAGTTTGAATTTTTATTCAAGTTCAACCCTTTGCTCGAAGAAACACCTCAAAATCGTAGAAATGGCAAGTATCCAACCCTTTGATTATCTGAGACTCTTAAAGATCTATAGAATATCTCGAAAATATGTTTCCCCTGTTTCTAAAATACCCTTCGAAAATCTCTACCTACTTGATCATATATCTGAACTGAAACTTCGTACGACCAGACAGTATCCGCTTTGAACGTGAAGCCTGTCTTTAGCTTTGACTCTACTGTCAGGTGGGACGAGGACACCAAAGGGTTTGAAGACGGACGAAGAGGAAATGATTATGACATTTTTACTTCCTTTTTTCTCTGATGGGCATTTTCAACGTAAGGTTCGCGGAAAGATGTTTTCAGCCCTTAGCCTTGTTTACAATTTTATCATGTTGGAACGCCATCAAAGACACGATCGAAACGGTCCATCTTTCGCAACCCACCACATTCTTAACTAGGACTTAAAGTATAAAAAGGCTATCATTCTTTTGTTTCTGTCGAGAAAAGACTTACGGCCTACATACACCCTTAGAACTGAAATTCCATTCATTAATCTTTTTGAACTTATTTAATCCTGGGTTTATCTGTACATTTCAACAAGCGCTTGTTCCGCAGTTAAACCTAACCTAACGCTTTACTTATGGCCCTGTAAATGCAAAGGGTACGCCTTGGTGGTAGAGCAAACTTTGCCCAGACAGGCTGTTGAAAGAAGAAATTGGATGACGTGTCTGGTGTCTTAAGTTTCGAAAGATAAAAGAAACAAAGCATAGACGTAGCTACATCACTAGTGTTGGGTGATCATGAATTTATTGCTTTCGTTTCAATGGAGTAATATTAGTTGCTAATATAACTTTTCTAAATCAGTCTAAATCATTGTTTTCTGTAGAGTTGCAGTAGAAACAGGGGTTGTTGAAAATTTGTGTGGCGTGCACATGGGAAACATTATTTCGTGCAATCCCCTGGAAAGAGAGTTTTATACTTTTACGTATGTACATTTTGGAACACTTCTACAATCCATTACCGTCTGGCCTTTTCCTGCACTACATACTTAAAAATATGGCGTTATCCTTTAAAAATTTTATTTTTGAGGAACAATTATTTGTTTCTCAAAATGAAATCAAAAGTATATAGATATAAAAACAGAAAGTATACTTCGTTGAAACTTGCTGGCGCCGTATAATATGAGAAGCTCAGCATCCTTTATCCCAGAAAAGTGTCGACCCCCTCTGCGTATGATTACCTTCGCACAGAGAACAAGCCGTGAATAGGCTCATAAATTAGCAGATGCTAGCTAGCTCTAGTACCAAAAATTAACGCTTTGATCGCCAGCATCATGCACTACTTTCTATATACCTTTGACGTCAAGAAGCTCTTCCCTGATTGGTTAGTTCCTGCAGGCGGTTGAGCTTCTCCGTTTTCATGCTGTCTAGAGCCAAAGGTAGGGAATTGTTAATGAAGTGTACATTTCGTTTTTATGTCTATATACTTTTCACAAAATCAATGTATTTATTTTAATGTTTTGTGTTATATATGACCGTGCTATCGTAATTTTCCTTTGTTCCTTGGCTTGTCATACAACAAGGGTGTGCCAAATTGTTTGATAAATAATGAATATTTAATCATGCTTATCATAAATAATAAAAAATTTTATAAATGGTTCTTGAATAATTCTTTTTCGAAGTCCATGAAGTAGCGGTACGCATTTTAATTTAGAAAAATTATTTATTAATACTTGTTTGTTAATAATAATTTTTGAGACGCGGTTTTTCCATCTTTTTCAGAGTATATTTTATCTTTGATAAAATTATTGCCATCATACCCAAGTATAGAAATGGTGATTCAAAGAATGTGTTTTCTTGTACACCACATAGCTCTTACTACTCCATAAGGTTTAATGTTGATAAAGGAAGTAACGGAAATGTTCCATCATTTTAGGGGAACTTTTCCTCGAAAAGAGATGTGCAAGTTGGGTCACTCTGATTGAATATCGCGAATGGGATTTTATACATCTAGTGAGTGAATCTCCTTTGGAGACAAGCAGCCCGTGATAGTCATTTTTAGAGATGTGAGTCGGTAATATACTGTCCGCAAATTAAAAGTAATTTATTGACCAAAAATTAAAAGGTATTTTACCTAATACCATCTTAAATTACAGATTTATATCTTACCGTAACTTTATAATGGTAATCAACCGATCAATAATTTTCAAAACATTGGCCCTCAGATTCAAAGCCTTAGAAATTATCAAAAGAATGGTAATTTAAATTTTGATCGGTAATAACGCTATTTTCACATCGCTAGTCATTTTCATACCGCATCTGCGCTAGTGGGCATTGGATCACACCCTCTATCGTAAAAGGCGCTTATAACGGGCGTCACATCGTCTCACTGACTGTATTTTTCGCCAAGAGATTATCCGCGGCCATCTTTAAGCATACTTGCTAGAAGACCGAGGAGAAATTCGCGCTAGTAAAAGAAGTCCGAGAGTAGAAGACTATAAAAGGGTATTTTTGGCACAAAAGCAGAAAGGCAAAGGTCGTGAATAAAGCTCTATCTATCATGAATAAGGATCTTTTCTTAACATAAAACCATTGGATAAAAGAGGCATAAAAACTCAAAGGAATGATAGTCCATTTTTGAATTGGGGTATTTAAAGTGAGTGCAGAATGGGGAATCATTGAAACTGAGACTAGACGATGTGGAAACATTAAAACTGGAAACGAGATGGGTAAGTAAGCTGTGGATAGAACATGTGGAAGAACTACATGTGGAAAGAGAAGATGTAAAACATCTTGAAATGTTAACACATGTGGAAATATCAAAACTAAGGGCATAAGATGTGCAAATATCTAAACTATAACGACAGAAGATTTGGAAACATTGAATATAAGGACAGAAGATTTGGAAACATTGAATCTAAGGACAGAAGATTTGGAAACATTGAGTCTAAGGACAGAAGATTTGGAAACATTGAATCTAAGGACAGAAGATTTGGAAACATTGAATCTAAGGACAGAAGATTTGGAAACATTGAATCTAAGGACAGAAGATTTGGAAACATTGAATCTAAGGACAGAAGATTTGGAAACATTGAATCTAAGGACAGAAGATTTGGAAACATTGAATCTAAGGACAGAAGATTTGGAAACATTGAAACTAAGGACATAAGATGTCGAACTCTTAAATCTGTGTACAGAAGATGTGGAAATATTACAACAGGACTATTGACTATGTGGAAACATTAAAACCAAAGACAGAAAATGGGAAACTATTAAAACTTAGGATAGAATATGAGAAAGTATTAAGCTGACGGAAAGCCTCGGGAAGCATTGGAACTAAGGACAGAATATTGGAATGCATTCGAACTGAAATGATGGGGAAACTGATTGAAAAGGTTAAATAGAACATAGGGAAGCGTTTAAACTGGAGGGAAGCCTTGAATCAGGTGAAACCATCAAAATGTTTATTCTACATTTAAGATATGACGTGGGTTTTCAGGCATCAATCAATAGAGCGTAATGAAAAGTGTTTATTTGAGAGTTAAATATTCAGGAGAAGCAATGGCATATTCATTGGTAGGCTTTATATATATCAAAAACGGATCAAGCCTTTCATCGCTGGGAAAGGTCACTCGGGTTTTAGGAAAACAAGGGTCATTCTTTTGGCAACCCAGAGAAAGAGAGACTAGTAGGATGCCAGCCGGGTTTTTCGATCAATAACAAAAATGGAAATGCGTGTGGATATATATGTGGCCACGGAAGATGGAACGCTGCGTGTGAAAAGTAAGTAAAAAGTTTTTACACGTCTAAAAAGAAAACTTTTTTTCTCCATATGGTGGAATAGAATCGGCCTACGTTGGCCAAACGATATTAAAGGGAGTGTGAAATTGGTATTGAAAAAGCACAAACTGGTGGAAACTTGGAGAAGAGAGGTGAGATGCAATAAAAATGCTGGTGGGTCATGTGCGGCAATGAAAGTCTCCCAGAGTACCTTGCGGGCGCGTGCTACGCATTGTCATTTGGCGGCAATGGTTTATGCTGGTTTAACATGGCTTTGCCTGTCCATGGTTAGGTGATCTAAGCTTCCACCTCGAACCTAATATCGCTTGTACGGTCACATATTAATGATTAATGACATTAATGGTAAATTTTGCTTTTTATATTGCTTTGGCATTTGCGTGTACAACCGATAAAATTAGATAAACCAAAAAAGTGATTTATGTTAGAGAAACATCGTCTGCTTATATATTGACTCCACCCATAAAATTTGTATAAAGCGACTTCTAGTGACTAAAAATTAAATACATATCTCTATTTTCCTGTTTTAAATAATTCTTTCGAAAAATGTGGCAGCGGTAGAAAAACAATGCTGTATAACTCTAGATTTAGTTCAATTCTTATTTAAAATATCGATTCTTATAACTTACCCTACTTAAAAATATATCTATTTCCCACTGAAACTGATTTAAATCCTATAGATGATAAGCGAAAGTTTTGAAATTATAGGAAATTTTCTTCAAAACCTGCAATGAAGTCGAGAACGGGTACAATTCACTACGTCCAACGTTCATATTAACCAGTTTCTGGTAAAACTATATTTACTGCTTATTAAAAATTGGTGAAATAGGTCAAAGAAACTATGAAAGTGTTTAAAGTATATATCAGCAGAAAAGGTAGTTCCTAGCGGACAAAACAATGACCAATAAAAAATACAAAGCCAATGCTTTTTATTTATTAAAGTCGCCTCCGCCTTGCGTTTACTTAAGTTTTTTTAGCTAAGTTTGTAGAGAAAAAACTCGGACAAACGGTTTGGGAGAAGAAATTTCAGTTTTTAATGAGCCTCAGAGGTCTCACAATATCGTCACACGTAGCGAGAAGAAACCCACAATCGACTTTGAGCAATTCATTGGCAACGTTTTTAAACTAAATCCAACCATTAAAATTAATTAAGAAATTTGAATGAAGATGTTCACCTTCGCTGTATTCTTGTCTGCGATCCAAGGGTAATGGAAAATTTATGTTACGGCCAATTTTATTTTATATTCCACTATCTCTTTATAACTAAGCTCGTAAATAAAAAAGTACAATCCCATATAACTTCGGTGACTTCCCAAGATCCCGTGGAGCTTTAGCATGACATCTATATACTGAGAGTGGCGTAAAATCCTTCGGCCATAGATTTCAACGTGTTTATTCTAGCCAAGCTATTTTTCCCCATCTTCCACCTCTTTTCCAATGCAGCATCCACGATTTCTCGATACGGTATTCCCTTATCCCACTCGATCCCAACTTTTTTATGCTAAGCTTCTAAGGGAGAGAGAAAAATTATTGTTGTCGAGCGCTGTTCAAGACCTTTTTCTCTCGAGTTTTCCTTGCCATATATATTTGGGATGCGTTCTTGCTTTTCAACTATAATTCACAACGTTTCAACGCAAGACTTGACCGAATATCAATGCTTCTATAATGTTAAACAGATCACGTTTAAATAGCATTGACTCCGGCTACGGTTACGCTAAAATCGAATACTGGAAATAAATACAGTAGGAATGCACCAGTCGTTGGAACCGTTTGCCCACTTTTTTTCGTGACTTATACTGTAGTACATGTAGCTTTCGTATTTCGGATCAGTGTTCGGAGTGCGCGAATTCCCTAAGGGGCCCCTGGTGTAGAAAGGATGGCGTAAGGACTACAAGCGGGACTTCTTAAAAAAGAGGATTTCGTCTCTCTTTTAAAGCATAAGTATACGACTATAAAGTACCAACACTAGACTAGAGGACATGTTCACCTACCGGCTCTTATAAGGAACATGAAGGGTTTAAACAACTTAATACTTCAACTCAGCTAGTTCTCACTAATAAGCTTCTATTTTTAAGACACAGGTGGCATTGTCGACGTCTTCGTACCGTGCGACGAGGATACTAGGAGGTCTTTGTTGACGTAGGACTGCAAAGTGGTAAGTTTAAAGATTTCTACTCGATCTCATCTCTCTCCTGCTCCCCAAACACATAAGGATACACCAAAGAACTACGAAATTTGAAACAAAAATCATATCTTTGTGAAAACGTATTTTCTCAACTTTCCCCTAAAATTCAAAAGGGGATCTCACTGGAAAAAATTACGGTCAAACAAAGAAGGGAAGAGAAAAACGCAAAAGGTTGAACAACAGAGAATATCTTAGGCCTTGGCAAAGTACAATGAGATTTTCTGAAACTTTACGAACTGGCTTAATATAAACCTTCGTGATCACTTCAATATTTCTATGAAGCTCATAGTCTACCTAACTCATCGGTAGGCCTATCTAACTGTAGTCATAGCTTAATGGACTGTAACAATAAACGGAAAATCAAGATATCAAATCCAGGAATTGTGAAAAACGACCAGCAAGCGTGACCGTGGGCATTAGGGAGAATGTCTCAATCTGGGACCTTGCCACTGAATTCCCGAAGGTCAAAATTTCTCACATTATATCTCAATGAACTAGAACCAACCTCTTTCCTGATGAGTAACGGCTCTGCTCAAAGAAGAAACATATTATAATGTTATCTTCTGAGCTAGAGAGACTTTTTGTGACTTCAACAGATCTTAATTAGCGCTAAACTGAATGGAGACTTATTGTTATAAGCGTTTGATTAAAGGTATTCCCAGTCAGGGTAGGCAGTACGTGGATGGAGTAAGAGAAGGATGGAGTGTGGATGGAAAGAGATGGAGATGTAGAGAAAGATCTGCTTTATCCATCTTGCGAAAAGTGAATAGAATGAAAGGCTTCTTCTATAAGCGATTATCTCGAATACCCCCAATATACATTAATTCTGCCTTAGTTGGAGGATGGCAGTGAGGGCTTTGGGACTGAATAAGCTAGAGATGCTAGAGTTTCCGAAGCTGCAAAGCTTTTCTCTTTTTTTGGGAAGATTATCAATAGAACGACAGAAAAAAAAAGATGTCTGGATGAGCTAGGAACGTTTTGTTCGACTCTTTCTTCGGCCCTTTTTTTCTTTAGGTCTTTAATTTTTTTCTTCCGCATATCTTTCTTCGTATTGTAAAATAGTAAAGAGGTCGGTTTCTTTCATCACGAATTTGATAAATTCGTGATGAAAGAAACCATGCATGTAGTAAAATAATTTGGGTTTGTTTTTGTTAATTTTATATTCATGTATTTTTCATGGAATCATAGATTGATAATATAACATCAGGAGTTCATAATAACCCGAAGTACGAAACTGGTTAAAAAGCCCGTAACAACAAAGTTTCGCCGTAAAGCTCAGCGGATTCATTCACCGCTTAGCTCCCAAATAAATAGTTACCTCATTTTTTAGCGCCCACGCGCAATAACTTACACACTTCCGGTTTAGCACTATTTTTATCTTGTGATTTTGGGAGCGAAAATGGCTCACGTCTGCTTCTGTCGGAACGGTGTAAATTAAGCCTTGGCTAAGAAGTTATTAGTCGGGGTTCCTAGTTTTCTACAAAACATTTAAACGATCGTCAATGATGTTTTGTTGTGATATGTCACTATATATGTGTGAGTGAGAATTCTGTGGTTAAATTAAAACGGTTTGCATAAATTTATTCCTAGTATCTTTAATATAAGAATATCAACGTGTTTCTACGTCCACCAAATCGCCATTTTTCTTTTCGACGGAGATCCCAGCCAACGGAAGTTTTGGAACGAAAACCAAGGAGCATAGATACCACTACGATATACTGTAAGATTATATGTCCATAAACAGGCTAATCTTTTCTATGCGCAACGACAGAATCTTGTTGTTCGCGATTTTTACCATTAGCTCTATGGCCAGTTTCATACTTCCCCCCCGAAGGGGGGTTATTATGAACTCCTGATAACATTAAGTTTCTCTGCCTGAATGCCCCCTGCAGTCCATAATTCGTCTCACCCCAATATGGACTTAAAAGCATTCAATTAAGTATTTAAACTTAGTGAGACACGTGAGAGGTGATAATGAAGTCTTCTCGACGTTTCCATTCAGTTAATCTGCACAATTGTCGCGCGCATTCTTGACGTCTCGGCTCTCTATGACCTATGGTTAAATGAGAGACGGCATATACAACGAGAGAGTTCCCCGTCTGCGAAAAGCTTATGCGCATGTCAAACACACTTAGAAAAATGCCCCCTCTCTCCCCCGGCCCAATTTTCAAGGTATTTTTCAAAGAGCATCTATATCTCTTTGATCCGGGTGAAAAACAAAGGTTAGAGCATAGCGGGAGAAAAAACCCACGATAAAAAGATAGACCCTAAACTAAAAGTTATACCCTAGATATTCAATCCACCCCATATATACTTCTATCTGAAGTCGCCCTTGGTTTAGCGGTGCCACTTCTTAAATTAAAATTTCTCTAGTATTTCTTGGGTCTCGATTTCTCATATCCATTGACGTAAAGGAAGGGGGCAGTAGGCGTTCCACCAAAGACCTAATGATGGATACTTAAAGGCGATTATTCGCTTATGAGGGAACGTATAATTTAGTTTGATGTTGAATAAGCTATTGATAAGGATGCTATTATAACTGGGGAATTATGACATCCGAAACTGCGCATTGACAGTGAAAATGTACACGATTTTGAACTGATAATCATGCGAAAGTGCTAAAACCCTGAAAGATGATAGTAGCGTATCAAAATCTCGGATTTACGATGGAAAAGCTTCAAAACTGAGGAGTGATAAGAAAGCAGTAAAAATGAGTAGTGGTGATGAGAAAACAGTAAAACTGAGTAATGGTGATGAGAAAACAGTAAAATGAGTAGTGGTGATAAGAATACAGTTAAACTGAGTTGTGGTGATGAGAAAACAGTAAAATGAGTAGTGGTGATAAGAATACAGTTAAACTGAGTTGTGGTGATTAAAAAGCTTTAAAACTGAGTGCTGGTGATGAGAAGCGTTAAAACTGAGTGCTGGTGATGAGAAGCGTTAAAACTGAGTAGTGGTGATGAGAAAGCGTTAAAACTGAGTAGTGGTGATGAGAAAGCGTTAAAACTGAGTAGTGGTGATGAGAAAGCGTTAAAACTGAGTAGTGGTGATGAGAAAGCGTTAAAACTGAGTAGTGGTGATGAGAAAGCGTTAAAAATGAGTAGTGGTGATGAGAAAGCGTTAAAACTGAGTAGTGGTGATGAGAAAGTATTAAAACTGAGTGATGGTGATGAGAAAGTATTAAAACTGAGTGATGGTGATGAGAAAGTATTAAAACTGAGTTGTGGTGATGAGAAAGCAGTTAAACCGATTAGTGATGATGAGAAAGCAGTAAAACCGATTAGTGATGATGAGAAAGCAGTAAAACCGATTAGTGATGATGAGAAAGCACTAAAAACGATTAGTGGTGATGAGACAGTAGTAAAACCGATTAGTGATGTTGAGAAAGCAGTAAAACCGATTAGTGGTGATGAGAAAGCAGAAAAACTGATTAGGGGTGGTGAGAAGCATAAAAACCGATTAGTGGTGATGATAAAGCCGAAAAACCGATTAGTGATGTTGCGAAAGCAGTAAAACCGATTAGTGATATTGAGAAAGCAGTAAAACCGATTAGTGATGTTGAGAAAGCAGTAAAACCGATTAGTGATGTTGAGAAAGCAGTAAAACCAATTAGTGATGTTGAGAAAGCAGTAAAACCAATTTGTGATGTTGAGAAAGCAGTAAAACCAATTAGTGATGTTGAGAAAGCAGTCAAACCGATTAGTGGTGATGAGAAAGCAGTAAAACTGAGTAGTGGTGATGTGAAAGCACTACAAGTTTCGGTGATTATGAGAGTGTACTAAAACTGTTGATTGAAAATGAGAAACAATAGTGAACTAACACTTAATATTCACTCGACAATAAGTTTCTAACTTGGATTTTGGTCATCTTTAAGACTCTCACAACGAGATACAACACCGCTTGATTTTTCTCACTACACAGTGGTTGTAACAAAACATTTACAATACCCCAGGTTTCAATCTCTAAATTGAACCCTTAATTTTGGTAAAAGGGGCCGTAGACTCTAGACGGTTGCTAGGGCAACTTGCGGTACCCCGCTCTAGTTTTGGCCACGTGGTAGAGCATGCCATTATTTCTATCGCTGTGGGAGAAGTGGTAAAATACATAGGAAAGCTGGGTTTATTCGTCTAGACTTGAATAGCAGGTTTCCTGCGGAGCAGGACAATTTGGTCTCGCCGAATTGGTCTCGCCATTTTGGTCTCGCCGAATTGGTCTCGCCATTTTGGTCTCGCCGATTTGGTCACGGGACTAATTGGTCTCACCGATTTGGTCTCGGTACTATTTGGTCTCGGGACTATTTGATCTCGGGACTATTTGGTCTCGGGACTATTTGGTCTCGGGACTATTTGGTCTCGGGACTATTTGGTCTCGGGACTATTTGGTCTCGGGACTATTTGATCTCGGGACTATTTGATCTCGGGACTATTTGGTCTCGGGACTATTTGGTCTCGGGACTATTTGGTCTCGGGACTATTTGGTCTCGGGACTATTTGGTCTCGGGACTATTTGGTCTCGGGACTATTTGGTCTCGGGACTATTTGGTCTCGGGACTATTTGGTCTCGGGACTATTTGGTATCGTGATTATTAGGTCTCGGGACTATTTGGTATCGTGATTATTAGGTCTCGGGACTATTTGGTAGCGTGATTATTTTGTCTCGGGACTATTTGGTCTCGTGATTATTTGCTTACCTAATTAGTTGCCTCCTTTTCCAAAGCAATGGTCCCAATAATTCGTTGTCACCTTTTCCAAAATTTTCTCCTATTAATTCGTTGCCACCTTTTCCAAAATTTTCTCCTATTAATTAGCTGACACCTTTTCCAAAATATTCTTCTTCTAATTAGCTGCCACCTTTTCCAAAACATTCTCCTACTAATTAGCTGTCACCTTTTTGCAAAATATTCTCCAAATAGTTAGCTGCCACCTTTTCCAAAATATTCTCCAATTAATTAGCTGCCACCTTTTCCAAAATATTCTCCAATTAATTAGCTGCCACCTTTTCCCAAATATTCTTCTATTAATTAGCTGTCACCTTTTTGCAAAATATTCTCCTAATAGTTAGCTGCCACCTTTTCCAAAATATTCTCCTATTAATTAGCTGCCACCTTTTCCAAAACATTCTCCTATTAATTAGCTGCCACCTTTTCCAAAACATTCTCCTATTAATAAGCTGCCACCTTTTCCAAAAGAATCTCCTACTAATTAGCTGCCACCTTTTCCAAAACATTCTCCTACTAATTAGCTGTCACCTTTTTGCAAAACATTCTCCTATTAATAAGCTGCCACCTTTTCCAAAAGAATCTCCTACTAATTAGCTGCCACCTTTTCCAAAACATTCTCCTACTAATTAGCTGTCACCTTTTTGCAAAATATTCTCCTAATAGTTATCTGCCACCTTTTCCAAAATATTCTCCTATTAATTAGCTGCCACCTTTTCCAAAACATTCTCCTATTAATTAGCTGCCACCTTTTCCAAAACATTCACCTACTAATTAGCTGCCACCTTTTCCAAAACATTCTCCTACTAATTAGCTGTCACCTTTTTGCAAAACATTCTCCTACTTATTAGCTGTCACCTTTTTGCAAAATGTTCTCCTAATAGTTAGCTGCCACCTTTTCCAAAATATTCCCCAATTAATTAGCTGCCACCTTTTCCAAAATATTCTCCTATTAATTATCTGACACCTTTTCCAAAATATTTCTATTATTGCTAATAAATTTTTCGTGGTAAGAGGCGGGCTTTTAATACTCATATAAATAATCTTCTTACCTCCAAACAAGGTTGGGTTGGGTTAGGTCCCGAGACCCATTTGTCCCGAGAAATAATTGTCCCGAGAAACAATTGTCCCGAGACGCATTTGTCCCGAGACGCATTTGTCCCGAGACGCATTTGTCCCGAGACGCATTTGTCCCGAGACGCATTTGTCCCGAGACGCATTTGTCCCGAGACGCATTTGTCCCGAGACGCATTTGTCCCGAGACGCATTTGTCCCGAGACGCATTTGTCCCGAGACGCATTTGTCCCGAGACCCATTTGTCCCGAGACCCAATTGTCCCGAGACCCAATTGTGCCGAGACTCATTTGTCCCGAGACCCATTTGTCCCGAGACCCATTTGTCCCGAGACCCATTTGTCCCGAGACCCATTTGTCCCGAGACCCATTTGTCCCGAGACCCAATTGTCCCGAGACCCAATTGTCCCGAGACCCAATTGTCCCGAGACCCAATTGTCCCGAGACCCAATTGTCCCGAGACCCAATTGTCCCGAGACCCAATTGTCCCGAGACCCATTTGTCCCGAGACCCATTTGTCCCGAGACCCAATTGTTCCGAGACCCATTTGTCCCGAGACCAAAACGGCGAGACCAAATCGGCGAGACCAAATTGTCTCGTACCGGGTTTCCTGAGGTCCTATCCTGGTCCCCCGTGCAAATATATTAAAGGCTTAAGAAATCCGGATTACACCATGTTCGATTTTACTGCACGCGCTCAACGAACCTGAATAAATTATGAATTATTCCGATGAGAATTTTAATTTTGTAAAACGGATTAGTTGTAAGGCTTTTTAAGGATAAATATAGACTTATTATTGATCAGAAAATGTAAATATACCATCAGGATTACATTTTTATTAATTGACAGGTACAAAATTTAATTCTTGCAGTTGCTAGAAACGTTTGAATTTTCTAGGCCTTATGAAAACATTTCGCAATTCATGAACAATTCGTGAAATTATGCGTGGAAAGATTTAACTTATTTTCAGCCTTCTTAGTACTCGATTCATCTCATCCCTTTGTGTGAATTTCAAACGCCTGGGCTTTATTCACTCTTCATTATTTGTGTTTAGAGATTAGCCAGAACTTTGAATTTCCCAAACTAGTAGTGTCTAGAATTCGATCCGAAGTTTGAGAGTGGTTGACCTTACAAATTTGATAATTTGTCGATGACTTCGGTTCAAATTAACATTTCGCATTGCGTGAATAATTTTGAGAGAGTTCGACGTGTATAAATATTGGTCTCCAGTTTTCCCGTCGTATTCAAATTAGGCCGGTTTATACCAAGTGTTTAGATTAAAATAGCGTTCGAGTTTATTAGCGAAGTGTAACTGTAATCCCGTTTCGAAGAAGGGCTTTACCCCTTCGTAAACAAATGCAGTTTGCAGGACGTGTCTCGACCACGTTTCAATGACTTTATTTCAAGTATCAGACCCTTCAGAACCGCCTGAAATCGTCTTTATCTTTTAATCCTCTGTTTTATCTTATTCCAAAGATATAGAAGAAGGCCACAAACTTTGAATAGCTTATCATAAAGTGGGAAAGTGTCAATTCCCATGTTAGATCAATTGACGTTTTAATTGCGGAATACATAACAGTTGTTATGAGAAGCGAAACACAAAGTTTGTACCAATCCGTGCAAAAATTCAATCAATCAATCATTAATTAATTTGTTACGTCTGTCTATCACTATGTTTCTTCTACAATGTCATTAGCAAACTATTCGATTGGGACCTGTTTATTCTTCCGTAGTTAAACGGCGTGTCTCCTATGAAGTGCATGTTTTAAATACACATTTTATAAGATAGGCCTTATTAACTCTAAAAAATAAAACAAGTTTCCTTAAAAATCGATTAACATTTCGTTAAAAAAAATCTTTGAAATAATTGAAAAACCCGGTTCATTTATTAGTCTATTCTGATATTTTAAATGCGCAGGAATTATTTTCTTTCCCTTTCAGCGTCATATTTACCTAATAGGCTGGCTCTCGCAAGTAGAGCGTTTCAATTTAAAGTTTTAAACCAGGCTTAGGAATAATATTAGGCCTAAGCCGTAAGCATAAGCCTTATTTCTTGTATACTTTCACCTTCTACGTCAAAGGGAACTGACGTAGCGTTAATTTATTATTTTTTATATATATTATTTTTTATATGTATAATTTTTTATAAGGTTTAATTTGGAAATTATTGAAAAAGTATTATTGTATACCAGTAGTACATACAGCTAATTGGAGTCACTGTGAAGCCATTTTCTCAACGTTTCTAAGCTGCATTTGTGGGAAGAACTATTCATTATGCACGACGAATTTGCCACGCGCAGCGAGATAGATAGTTCGCTACGTAACCTTGGAACTCGCGTCGCTACCAAGTACCAACCTACGAAATTTCAGACATCCGAATTATGAGGCGTGACGCAGTACTAAAGTCTGTGCCACAAAACCCAAATTGAAAAGAACATATCAGGTATGGCGCAAAATGATTTCTATTGGATATATGAATTCCTGGGTATACGTACTAACATAAGTTTATATGATAAGTATGACACTTCCTATACTTCATAATACAAGAGACTTGAGAGCTAGTTCGAAAACGACAAGCGAGGATTGACTAATACACGCGGCTTTGCAGTCCATCCTCCTATTTCGTTTGTACTAAGCCTTTGACAGTGCCTCACCAGGCGTCGCTATACGAGAATCTATGACGTTTCACCTACGTCACTTTGTGACAAACTCTCAGTAGCCAATGACAAACCTATGGAACATATCTTATGAACCTATGGTACTAATTAATAGACATGTTTTGTGGTGTCTTTAAAATGAGACTGGTCCTTTAAATATTTGAACTCCTTTTAGAGTCTTTAAATTGTACGATTTAATTGAGACTGGTCCTTTAAATATTGGCTAGGTCTATTTGAACTCCTTTTAAAATAGTATAGACTATTCGGAAACTTCAAAAATCTAAACCGGAAAATGAATTAAAATTTAAATCGAATCTTTATACTTCTCGATAAAAATATGGGATCAAGGGATTAAAAGCTAGATCCCCCTATTTAATTTACGCTAACGAAATAAAATAGGGGTTTCGTAGAAGGAAGGGATAATATAAGAGATACTGCACGTGCCCTAGACACTACCAATTGCCTTTCTACGGGATTAAACCCCTGGTTTTATCGGGCCTTTAAAAGCTCTCGATTATGACGTCGGTCGAGCTAGGGCCAAACCCTTACTGTGTAGTTCCCTTTGAATAATTTTCTCAAGCTCACAGAGGACGGGAAACTTTGGGAATCGACGTAATGGAGTGGCTAATACTTGCGTTAAGCCGGACGGTCTCTTGTTCAACCAAGAGCCTTGCCTCACTTACTCTATCAGGGCATTAAGTATAAAAATTAAGGATTGTTTCCTGGGCCAGGACGCCAGCACTGAACTGACATTTAAGTCGAGGTCAATCGATATTCGTGGAACAACAAATATTTAATTAATAATGATCGTTAAATGCATACAGGCGCAAAGTAAGGTTCTCTTTCATCGAAAAATACCAACAGCGTTTTATCAAAGGCCGGCTGCAGAATTTCGTTCCTCTTTGTTTATTGGAATTTTTTATGGAGTTAAAATAATTATATCGTGTCCGGAACAATTATAGAGGAACAAGAAAAAGTACAGTAATTCCGTTAAACCTTTGGGAAAATCGACCTCAAAGAGTTGATTACATGAATTTCGCGTTTTCTTTTATATAGATGAAGCATTGTAACAATATGCAAGATTTCATTGACAAGATTGCTAACACATTTTTCTTATAAATTTCAAATGAATGTTTTTTTAACCATGTTATAGAAGTTTTGATGTTCTTTCCAAAAATTTGAGATCATACTAAATGCCTGTAAACATTAGCGTGTCCTAAAATTAACTGCCGCTCTGGTAGTCTATCATTTAGTACATAAAAATTTGTAAAAGAGACTGGGTTTTAAATACTTAAATTCTTAAACTCGAAGTCGTAGTTATTTATGTTTATAATAAGACGGATACAATAACCTTAAGAAATCTAAACGCAATTGTGAAAGAAGCTCTGAAAGATTCTGCAATTTCCTTAATAAGTTTGAGTTTCCTAATAATATTTGTCATGTATTATCTAAAATAAGCATGTTTGCTTTCTTTCTTTTTCTGATGCGCTTGACTTGTAACAGAACTAAAAGGCTATAATTATCTCCTGCGAGACATCCCTAAACAATACGACTACATTCAGGAATGGAACATTAAACCAACGTTTTTGCGTTGTAGTTTGTCTCAAATGAGCGGAGAATCTCAAATCGTTATAACCGCGTACGTTGCAAGCGTCTAAGCATAAGTTTATAAGATATGTCCCAAAAGTATGACACTTCATATACTTCGTGATGCTAGATTCTTTCCGAGAGCTAGTTCGAGAACGACACGAGAATTGACTACAATCAGTTTTGCGGTCCATTTTCCTACTTAGTCTGTACTAAGCCTTTGGCAATGCCTCAGGAGAATCTATGACGTTTCATTTGAGTCACTTCATGACAAGCTCTCAGTAACCAGTGACAAACTTAAGCTAGATTCCCACTCGGCGGAAAACACGACGGAAACCCGGCAGAAAGGGGTTCGACTGAAAAATCTTTACGCCGAGCCCGACGGAATTTCCGTTCGGTCGGGCGTAAGTTGTGTTCTATTTTTTCGGTCGTGTTCGGCGTTACGCCGGAGTCTCAGCCAATGAAATTATCCCACTGTCGACAACGTCATAAATTTCAAGAGCGCACGCACACGCGAGATCGATTGATAGCCGCCATTTTTTTGTGGTTGACCAAGGCTTATCGGAAACATACCACCAGGAGTTCATAATAACCCCCCTTCGGGGGGGAAGTATGAAACTGGCTATAGAGCTAATGGTAAAAATCGCGAACAACAAGATTCTCTCGTTGCGCATATAAAGGATTAGCCTGTTTATGGACATACAACCTTACAGTATATCGTAGTGGTATGCTCCTTGGTTTTCGTTCCGAAACTTCCGTTGGCTGGGACCTCCGTCGAAAAGAAGAATGGCGATATGGTGGACGTAGAAACACGTTGCAATTCTTATATTAAAGATACTGGGACCAATAAATTTGTCCAAACCGTTTTAATTTAACCACGGAATTCTCACTCACACATATCACAACAAAACATCATTGACGATCGTTTAAATGTTTTGTAGAAAACTAGAAACCCCGACTGAAAGCCAACTTTTTAGCCAAGGCTTAATTTACACCGTTCCGACA
Organism: Phalangium opilio; assembly: GCF_054372755.1. NCBI lineage: Eukaryota > Metazoa > Arthropoda > Arachnida > Opiliones > Phalangiidae > Phalangium > Phalangium opilio. The sequence continues at coordinate 7,466,507 of NW_028324226.1, forward strand.
GAAGCAGACGTGAGACATTTTCGCTCCCAAAATCACAAGATAAAAATAGTGCTAAACCGGAAGTGTGTAAGTTAATGCGCGTGGGCGGAAAAAAATGGGGTAACTATTTCTTTGGGAGTTAAGCGGTGTATGAATCCGCTGAGCTTTACGGCGAAACTTTGTTGTTACGGGCTTTTTAACCAGTTTAAAACTTCGGGCTATTATGAACTCCTGATACCACCAATAAAGAAAAATTAAACTTACGAAAGTAAAAAGAGATAAGATGTTAATAAGGAAGACTTTACTGAGGAGGTTAGAAAATATCCCTTATTTTACGATCTAAGCGACAAGGGGACAAAGATACCAATTCAGAGTGTGAAATAGATGTTGTGGAAACAACTCAAATCTGTCACGTGACCCAAAAATATCTACCGCCAAACTGAAAATTCAGTCGTAGTGTGAACGGTCTACCGGCGGACGCCGGCGTAAGTTAAAATTTCTACCGTTGGCTGTGTGATTTCCGCCGGGTTTTTTCGGTCGAGTGGGAATCTAGCTTAATAGAACATATATTATGAATTTATGGTTTGAGTATAATTCAATTAAAGAGAAATAACATTATAATATGATTATATTCTTTTGGTTAGCGTCTGAATGCAGTTCCGCTGTCTGCTTTTTCAATTTTATATAGACAATTTTGGATTAAGATTGTTTCTCTTTCGAAAAATGCCCCAAAAGTTGATGATTAACGCGTACAAAACGAGTACCTAACGTAGATCAGGCTTCAAAATAATCTACAGGGCAGACGAGATTAGGGATACAATGAAGAGGGGATTCTTTTTAAACAAGACTATACTTTTTTCCCGGTGGCTTGATCCTCTTAAATGGCCCGTAATACGGGATAAAGCGATAACCGGCTTCAACGTTGCCCCAGCTTCTTTCACAATCAAACGTAGCCTTTAACGACTCATTGAACCCTCGACTCTCTTATCAGACAAGAAATTCATCATTTAAGGTTTTAAAGGTTTTTTTAGTAGTGTCTTTAAAGGTTCTAAGAATTATCTCATTCTGTGTGGAAATTCGGAGAATTTAAGACTTCAGTTGTACAGGTCAGTAAGGAGGAATTACAGATATGACCAGATATACTGTATGGCTTAGGTATTTTATGTCTTTACGTTCTATAATGTTTTTCATTCCATGAACTGAACCGAGTAAGTAGAACTTTCATTTAAAACCAAAACTCAGTTCAGTTGGGGACAAACATTGCAATCGTAAGTTCATAAGATACGTTCTACAAGTTTGTCACTGGTTACTGAGAGCTTTTCATGAAGTGACGTAGATGAACGTCATAGATTCTCCTAAAGCGACGCCTGGTGAGGCGCTGTCAAAGGCTTAGTACAGACTAAATAGCAAGATGGACTGCAAACCCGAGTGTAATCAATTCTCGCTTGTCGTTCTCGAAGTAGCTCTCAGTAAGTCTCTAGCATTACGAAGTATATGTAGTGTCATTCTTATGGAATGTATCTCATAAACTTATGATATTATTAAATAATATTTTTCAAGGTGAAACAATAAATATCTTGAACTATCTTTAAAAAGAAATTGTTTTAGCATCTAATTTGATCAAAATTTAAGATTTTTAGGAATGGGTTTCATAAAGTGGGTTTTTTCGATTTAGATTTTTTGGATTCGAAACCTAACCATGGCAGACGTTTTCTAGTGCCCGCCCAAACGTCGAAGTTCACCCTTATTACACAGAATAGATATTTCCGGTGTCGCTATGACCCTTTGGTTTTGTTAAAAACATCGTAGCCACGTATACAACACATGGTGGTAATCAAATACATCAATGCTTTTAATACGGGAAACAAGTCACAACATCATGGAAAAAAGCATTTTATAACAGTAGGATATTGAATCTTTTACTTCCTTTCTATAATACTGTACAAATAGGAGAAAAAATTCAAACGTCAAAACACTAATGGAGATCTGACACCACTATGTCCGGTATTACGTGAGTGGTTCGATGATATTCATATAGCGTCTCTTCGTGTCTCTTGCGCTTTTATCACTATACGAGTATCCTTGTCACGTGCTCTAGTTTAGTCTATCGAACCATACATTTTTCTGTTGTCACGCAATACGTTTCGTTTAGTAAATGTCTTACAATGTACATGTATGCATTGAAAGTATATTTACGCAACAAATGTTAGAAACGGTATATATTTATGAAAATTTATATTGAATTGAATATGTTAGAGATTCTTTATTTGAAACTTTTGAAATAATGCGTATTTTTAATGCATTATACTAAATCAATATAAATGGAAAATATCTTAGAATAAATCAATGCAAATTTAAAATATCTTGCATTACATATCTTAGAATAAATCAATGCAAATTTAAAATATCTTGCATTACATATCTTAGAATAAATCAATGCAAATTTAAAATATCTTGCATTACATATCAGACTAAAGAAATGAACTATGAAAATATCTTACATTACATATCAGAATAAAGAAATGAACTATGAAAATATATTAGACTAAAGCAATAAACAATGAAAATATATTAGACTAATGCAATGCACAGTGAAAAATATTAGACTAAAGCAATAAACAATGAAAATATATTAGACTAAAGCAATGCACAGTGAAAAGATATTAGACTAAAGCAATGCTCAGTGAAAATATATTAGACTAAAGCATTGAACAGTGAAAATATATTAGACTGAAGCAATGCACAATGGAAATATATTAGACTAAATCAATGAGCAATGAAAATATATTAGACTGAAGCAATGAGCAATGAAAATAAATTAGACTAAAGCAATGAGCAATGAAAATATATTAGACTAAAGCAATGAGCAATGAAAATATATTAGACTAAAGCAATGCACAGTGAAAATACATTAGACTAAAGCAATGCACAGTGAAAATATATTAGACATTTTAGACTAAAGCACAATGAAAATCTATTATACTAAAGCGATGCACAATGAAAATGTACTGGACTACAGCGATGGAAATTGAAAAATATCATAAGATGGAAGGTATTTTGATCAAAAGAAAACCAATCAAGGTTGGCTTTCGATGTTTCTTTTGCATCATTCATCGCCTCACCCACGACATACTCTGTACCAGGCAACCTTAAGGATTGATTAAATATTAATCGATTTCATTTCGTTTATATTTTTTACCGCGATGGTACTACTACCGCGTCTCTCCAGTTTGTTTTTGCGCCCATTAATTTTAAAAGGTTTTTTCGAGAATGTTATAGTGCCTCATACTAGAGTTCTAAAGCTTCGTGTAAAAGAAACAGATTCAGGCTCGAAACTTCAGTAATAGAGCAAATGTACTTGAATCAATTCGGTGTTATACCATGGATATGTATTAATACTACGTATTATGGATTGCCGTCTCTAAACTTCCACAAGGCATTTCGCTTAGGAGCCCGTTCAGCAGAGGAAAAAAATATGACTTTCAATCCCCCAAACCTTGTGAGGGAGAGGGAAATTGGGATTTTCTTTCTTTGCGCATGAGCGAAATTTGAAACTCACCACTCAAGATTCTACGGGAGAGCTATAGTTCCGCTTCTCTACTTCCGACTCAATTTAAAGCCACATCTCATCCCCGAGTGTATCGCATACTTGTTGACCAGCTTTTTGGCCTAGTTGGGAATTCATAATTCGTAGTATATTTTTGCATATTCACAATAACTGATTCTACATTTACAAAAAAAAGTCTTTCAAAGTTTTTTATTCAAGGAAGTATGGTCCATAAGCATACTACACAGAGTGTTTTACCCCTTGAAAAGCGCCGCCAGATGTCGTTATGGCCGTAACGATTGCTTTTTCCGATTTTTCATATGCATACGCTACGCAACGTTTCAAAACGCAATAGTGTATCAGTCCTCATAAAGTTATTGGTACTTTATAACCTTTTATTAGTATGGGTATAACACGCAAGATTGTTTTTGGTTTTTAATTCATTGTTTTAAAATGAACACGAGTTAACATTAGCTTTCTAAATCCAGGCTATACATTATTTATTAAAAATGTATCATTAGATAATGGTTAGAGCGTGGAGACGCAGTCTTCCCCAAACTAAAGTAAGAGCTTGTAACCCACACCATAGATTAACTAACGGTAGGGATTGTTCACTAACCGCGTTTCCCATGAAATATAATTTATTGGACCTATATAGCGCCATCTCTGGGAAATACAAGTCGTTTTAGCAGATTTTAAAGATGGCGGCGCCCAATTCAGGCGGTTCGAGACTTTTTATAATTAAGAACTTTTTTTTTTATTTTTAATTGGTGGGTATATATTTAAAACCTCTTAAGTAATCATGGATGGCAATTGTGCAGTACTAATAACGTTATTTCAGCAATTATGTTTGAATATATTGTACAACTGATTTTGACGTCATAGGATAAGTGATATTTGGTCCTTCCTGTTAGGGATAGTAGCTGCTGCTATGGGGCGTTTGGAATATGCATGCTTTATCCTTTAGGGGGAACAAACTATCTCTTAGCGTTAGTTAATCCATACCCACACTATACAAAACGTTATAATAGTCCACTTTCTTTTTTGGACTTCTGCTTCAATGAATTTATAATAAATTCTGAAGTTTTAATTATCCAGTAGTTCAATAATGACGAAAAGACTATATTTTAGAATTAACGATAAAAGAAGAACCTCCTTTAAATTGCTATGGGACTTATCGAGCAGTACAAATGCATTTACAAACCTATCAATATACAGGTAGGTCTACGTGTCTTAAAAATATTTGATCTTTCCGGAGAACTTCCTATTGTCTCTTAGCAAATTTAATAATATCTGTTGTTATTCGTATATCGCGTGTAGTTTACGTACACTCCCAGCAACAGAAACTATCGATTACGATAACAGAGTTATACATGTATTTCAAACGACGTAAAAGTATACTGTACGCTCTTCGTTTCAAGCTATAGTTTCAGGAAATATGAATAAAAAGTAACTCTTTCCCTTCTATAGTAATATTTTAGTTAGAAATCCTTTGTTAGGGGGTTTATTAACAATTAAACAATTTTTGGCAATCAGGTCTTAATGAAAGATAGGTGAAACATTACCACTAAACACAGCTTCTGGATCGATATTTTTCAAAATGTTAATTGTAACATTTCAAAGACTGTTTTAGGCCCTCCTGAATTGTTGGTTTTGCAAAAAAAGACCTTATGGTCTTGGCCATCTTGTTGTAATGTTGCTTCGTCTCTAAGTCATGTGACCTAGATGATAACATTTCCATTTCCAAAAAAATATTTAGGGGACAGTTGCTTTTATCAGTCTAAGCCTTGGCTATCGAATTAATAATAGTAATTTTAACACTGATTTACATTCATTATCTTACTTAAGGCTTAACGGTTTCGCACGATCATGAAACTCAGATAATCTACTAGCATCAGTTGTGAACCGGAAATAAGAATGTCTGCAGAGCCCACTCCATCACGCTTATAGCTCATGAAACCAACGTGATCGAGTGGGCTATACTTTAAGAAAATAGTCGGTTTTCATTCCCTCTAGCGAGATGACTTAGAAAATTACTCGAGGGCAACATTTTCTCTATAAGCTCCGCCTCTTTTATCAAACCAACTATTCTTTGATCCAAGGGAACAAATTTGAATATACATTAACATAGGCGTTTGTTTGTTACACTCCTGTGCAACACGGTTATAGAGTTGAACTATTTTACGCATATGTTAAACGATAAACCCCTTTCATTTCTGCTGTTCTATTTTAGCTTGATTGCTTTTAAATGTCATAAACATTAAGGTAAATTAATAGACCACGCTTCCACGAAAAATCTGGGGCGTATACTCGTGTCGTTTGCTTAATTAGTCTCGTTAATAACCGGTGTTAAGTTCTTCTTACCCCGTTGTAATAATAATAGACTTGATTGATTTTTATAGGAGAACTTATAAGTCTCGCAAGCTGATGAGGAGGAAGAAGTCTCAACATCTCTTCTCTGCAGTTTTCCACCCACTAAGCCTAGGCCAACATTTTGTTGTTGACACAGCGTACCCTTTCTTTTCTTATTCTTCTGACTATATACTATTAAAGGTTCATAGGATCTTATAATACAAAAATGATGGTGCTCTAATGAAACTTCTCTTAAAGGGCAACTCTCATTTAAATCGGAAAATTTTGAACACACCATTAAACATGTCTATCACCAGAAGGGGATAACGGAAGAAGGATGACACTCTGTATCCTCTTAATACTTTAGTAATGTAACATGATTCTTCCCAGGCTCACGTACCCTTTTTCTTTGCTTTCCTGCTCATCAAACTTCAAATTCTATAACTGTTTGGTACTAATTCCTCAGCTATCAACCCACAGATCTCGTCTTAACGTGGGAGTAATGATGAGGGAACTATTTATCGCGCATGTGATTCGGTTTAGTAACCTTGCTCCAAATGTTCTGATGTTGGGAAGAATCATTTTACAAGGGTGTGACTAAAATACTGAACCCTCTGAACCGCTGAATTACTGAACTTGGTACTAAAATCTCTACATGGGTGAAAAACTACCATCCACTCTCATAGAGAATTCAAATAGGAGTAATAAACAAAGGCTTGAATCTCAATGGACTAGATTAAAGTGACTATTTTACTGAACTCTGAACCGCTGAACCCTCTTCATAGGTCCCATATCTTAACATAGTCTGAACTTCGGTGACTATTTTACTGAACTCTGAACCGCTGAACCCAATTTAATATTTCAATAGCTTAGCATGGTCTGAACTCGAGTGACTATTTTACTGAACTCTGAACCGCTGAACCCTGAACCGCTGAACCCAATTTAATATTTCAATAGCTTAGCATGGTCTGAACTCGAGTGACTATTTTACTGATCTCTGAACCGCTGAACCATATTTAATATTTCATTAGCTTAGCATGGTCTGAACTCGAGTGACTATTTTACTGAACTCTGAACCGCTGAACCCAATTTAATATTTCAATAGCTTAGCATGGTCTGAACTCGAGTGACTATTTTACTGAACTCTGAACCGCTGAACCATATTTAATATTTCAATAGCTTAGCATGGTCTGAACTCGAGTGACTATTTTTCTGAACTCTGAACCGCTGAACCATATTTAATTTTTACATAGCTTAACATGGTCTGAACTCGAGTGACTATTTTACTGAACTCTGAACCGCTGAACCATATTTAATTTTTACATATCTTAAAATGGTCTGAACTCGAGTGACTATTTTACTGAACTCTGAACCGCTGAACCCATTTTAATATTTACATAGCTTAGCATGGTCTGAACGCGAGTGACTATTTTACTGAACTCTGAACCGCTGAACCATATTTAATATTTCAATAGCTTAGCATGGTCTGAACTCGAGTGACTATTTTACTGAACTCTGAACCGCTGAACCATATTTAATTTTTACATAGCTTAAAATGGTCTGAACTCGAGTGACTATTTTACTGAACTCTGAACCGCTGAACCCATTTTAATATTTACATAGCTTAGCATGGTCTGAACTCGAGTGACTATTTTACTGAACTCTGAACCGCTGAACCATATTTAATATTTCAATAGCTTAGCATGGTCTGAACTCGAGTGACTATTTTACTGAACTCTGAACCGCTGAACCATATTTAATTTTTACATAGCTTAAAATGGTTTGAACGCGAGTGACTATTTTACTGAACTCTGAACCGCTGAACCATATTTAATATTTCAATAGCTTAGCATGGTCTGAACTCGAGTGACTATTTTACTGAACTCTGAACCGCTGAACCATATTTAATATTTCAGTTGCTTAGCATGGTCTGAACTCGAGTGACTATTTTACTGAACTCTGAACCGCTGAACCATATTTAATTTTTACATAGCTTAAAATGGTCTGAACTCGAGTGACTATTTTACTGAACTCTGAACCGCTGAACACAATTTAATATTTCAATACCTTAGCATGGTCTGAACTCGAGTGACTATTTTACTGAACTCTGAACCGCTGAACCATATTTAATATTTCAATAGCTTAGCATGGTCTGAACTCGAGTGACTATTTTACTGAACTCTGAACCGCTGAACACAATTTAATATTTCAATACCTTAGCATGGTCTGAACTCGAGTGACTATTTTACTGAACTCTGAACCGCTGAACCATATTTAATATTTCAATAGCTTAGCATGGTCTGAATGCGAGTGACTATTTTACTGAACTCTGAACTGCTGAACCATATTTAATATCTCGTTTCCAAACCTTCTTTTCAAAGCGGTAAGTTCGACAAACGAGTTCACTCCTCCACAAACAAGCATTCTCTCTTCATCGTGCAATTCGTATGGGAACAAATATAGGGGAGCACCACCCGTATTCCGGAGGCGGACTGGCGGCGTTTTGGTGTTGTGGGCATTGTAGGCTCGCGGCCCCCAAAAATGGCTCAAACAGCCCCAATATTGGCGCCGCAGTCAATGATGTTTGGGTGATCGTTTGTCAACGCCTTTCAATTCTCGGGACCCCGATTGACAAACCAAATTTTAAGACCAATTTCTCATGTATTTTAATTCTGAGTTTAGATATTAGTGCAAAGGAAAAAACCGAGCATGGTTTAGATAAATTAATATGAATTTACCACATACTCCTTAGAATTTCCCTTTCTAAAGTCATAATCATTAAAGCTTTCAGAAAATATTTTCATAGTGATGACCTCAATCTGTTTTTAATCATTATAAGTTTGAAAAAGGCTCTTTCGCAGTTAACTTAACACAATGGCAAAGCTAACAAATATTCGTATACAAGAAATAGGTTTGTGTATGCAGAGGAATGAAGAGTATATTTGTAAAGCATACGATAACAACATATAAGGCATCCACTAAAATTAACTCTGGAGCATGAAGATGCACAGTTTCTTAGTTAACTCTTCTGTTTGGCATCGAAACTTGAATGCCTACTAGTTCGTACAGGTAAAAGTTCGTCTTCATGGCTTAGATTGCTTACCACGGAACTAGTATCGCTGACGCAAACTTCTGTTCTTCGATATACGTTTTCAATCGAACACACTGTGGGAAGGTTTTTTATCTCTAGACAAAAAGCACCGTTTGAAGCAGTATGAGTTGGCTAGCCCCCGCGTGTTGTGAACTTGGGGTCCATCTGGCTTTGCTTCTTAGCTCGAGATAAAAACCTTCCCTTCCTGTGTGTTTGCTTCTCTGGAGGAATTTATGGATTTGTCTATTGAAGAACGTGGGGAAAAACGGTTTTGTTAAGCTCGGAGCCGTCAAAGTTTTTGCCTATTAGGCTGGTATTATTACTATGTGCCAATTTCGCCACTTCTCACTATCTCAGATAAATTTTTAAGGAATTTATTGGCAAGCAGGACCGGCCACTCCCTCCTTGGCTTGCGGCCACTAAAGTTAAATTTGCTAACGGCCCCGTGGGATTTTGCCCAACTGCCCAGTCCGCCCCTGCCAAATTCCCATGTTAAGCTATGTAAATATTAAATTGGGTTCAGCGGTTCAGAGTTCAGTAAAATAGTCACTCGAGTTCAGACCATGTTAAGCTATGTAAAAATTAAATATGGTTCAGCGGCTCAGAGTTCAGTAAAATAGTCACTCGAGTTCAGACCATGTTAAGCTATGTAAATATTAAATTGGGTTCAGCGGTTCAGAGTTCAGTAAAATAGTCACTCGAATTCAGACCATGCTGAGCTATGTAAAAATTAAATATGGTTCAGCGGTTCAGAGTTCAGTAAAATAGTCACTCGAGTTCATACCATGTTAAGCTGTGTAAAAATTAAATATGGTTCAGCGGTTCAGAGTTCAGTAAAATAGTCACTCGAGTTCAGACCATGCTAAGATATTGAAATATTAAATTGGGTTCAGCGGTTCAGAGTTCAGTAAAATAGTCACTCACGTTCAGACCATGTTAAGTATGTAAATATTAAATTGGGTTCAGCGGTTCAGAGTTCAGAAAAATAGTCACTCGAGTTCAGACCATGTTAAGCTATGTAAATATTAAATATGGTTCAGCGGTTCAGAGTTCAGTAAAATAGTCACTCGAGTTCAGACCATGCTAAGCTATGTAAATATTAAATTGGGTTCAGCGGTTCAGAGTTAAGTAAAATAGTCACTCGAGTTCAGACCATGCTAAGCTATGTAAATATTAAATATGGTTCAGCGGTTCAGAGTTCAGTAAAATAGTCACTCACGTTCAGACCATGTTAAGTATGTAAATATTAAATTGGGTTCAGCGGTTCAGAGTTCATACCATATTAAGCTGTGTAAAAATTAAATATGGTTCAGCGGTTCAGAGTTCAGTAAAATAGTCACTCGAGTTCAGACCATGCTAAGCTATTGAAATATTAAATTGGGTTCAGCGGTTCAGAGTTCAGTAAAATAGTCACCGAAGTTCAGACCATGTTAAGTATGTAAATATTAAATTGGGTTCAGCGGTTCAGAGTTCAGTAAAATAGTCACTCGAGTTCAGACCATGCTAAGCTATTGAAATATTAAATATGGTTCAGCGGTTCAGAGTTCAGTAAAATAGTCACTCGAGTTCAGACCATGTTAAGCTATGTAAATATTAAATTGGGTTCAGCGGTTCAGAGTTCAGTAAAATAGTCACTCGAGTTCAGACCATGCTAAGCTATGTAAATATTATATTGGGTTCAGCGGTTCAGAGTTAAGTAAAATAGTCACTCGAGTTCAGACCATGCTAAGCTATGTAAATATTAAATATGGTTCAGCGGTTCAGAGTTCAGTAAAATAGTCACTCGAGTTCAGACCATGTTAAGCTATGTAAATATTAAATATGGTTCAGCGGTTCAGAGTTCAGTAAAATAGTCACTCGAGTTCAGACCATGCTAAGCTATTCAAATATTATGTATGGTTCAGTGGTTCAGAGTTCAGTAAAATAGTCACTCGAGTTCAGACCATGCTAAGCTATTGAAATATTAAATTGGGTTCAGCGGTTCAGAGTTCAGTAAAATAGTCACCGAAGTTCAGACCATGTTAAGTATGTAAATATTAAATTGGGTTCAGCGGTTCAGAGTTCAGTAAAATAGTCACTCGAGTTCAGACCATGCTAAGCTATTGAAATATTAAATATGGTTCAGCGGTTCAGAGTTCAGTAAAATAGTCACTCGAGTTCAGACCATGTTAAGCTATGTAAATATTAAATTGGGTTCAGCGGTTCAGAGTTCAGTAAAATAGTCACTCGAGTTCAGACCATGCTAAGCTATGTAAATATTAAATTTGGTTCAGCGGTTCAGAGTTCAGTAAAATAGTCACTCGAGTTCAGACCATGTTAAGCTATGTAAAAATTAAATATCGTTCAGCGGTTCAGAGTTCAGTAAAATAGTCACTCGACTTCAGACCATGCTAAGCTATTGAAATATTAAATATGGTTCAGCGGTTCAGAGTTCAGTAAAATAGTCACTCGACTTCAGACCATGCTAAGCTATTGAAATATTAAATATGGTTCAGCGGTTCAGAGTTCAGTAAAATAGTCACTCGAGTTCAGACCATGTTAAGCTATGTAAATATTAAATTGGGTTCAGCGGTTCAGAGTTCAGTAAAATAGTCACTCGAGTTCAGACCATGCTAAGCTATGTAAATATTAAATATGGTTCAGCGGTTCAGAGTTCAGTAAAATAGTCACTCGAGTTCAGACCTTGCTAAGCTATTGAAATATTAAATTGGGTTCAGCGGTTCAGAGTTCAGTAAAATAGTCACCGAAGTTCAGACTATGTTAAGATATGGGACTATGAAGAGGGTTCAGCGGTTCAGAGTTCAGTAAAATAGTCACTTTAATTCAGTCCATTGAGATTCAAGCCTTTGTTTATTACTCCTATTTGAATTCTCTATGAGAGTGGATGGTAGTTTTTCACCCATGTAGAGATTTTAGTACCAAGTTCAGTAATTCAGCGGTTCAGAGGGTTCAGTATTTTAGTCACACCCATTTTACAATTACCCTGCTTTGTGGTACACTTCTCTTGAAGAGAAGTATTACGTATGTTAGGTCTTATATTAATACAATAATATTTTAACAATTTTACCTTATAAAAAGTTTGATATGCCAAAAAATAAATATTGTCTTTTCAAAACAAAATCTTCCAAATTTCGCGCCACCAGAAGTTGATGTTAGTTCCCTGTGACTTAGAAGGTGAAAGTGTGCGAGAGCTAAGCCTAATCTAAGCCTAGTTTGAGACTTAAAATTGAAGCGTGCGACGCTCGACAGCCAACCTCTTACCTAATTTTGACTTAAAAAGGGAATGAAAATAATTCCAGGGCATTTCGAGCATTTGAATAGTTTTTTTGGAAGAACCAGGTTTTTGAATTATTGATGATAAATTAATAATAATTACATCGTCTACATTTGCCTCGGTGATATACCGAGCATTCTTCTTGATTGACGTTTGTCTAGTATATTTATTTATACCCCCTTTATCGTCAAAGTTTGATACCATTTAGAAAAAAATTCGACATTATCCCCGAGGGATATGTACTGATACTTCAACGTTTTTATGACTAGTCAAAAGCTACGAGTCTCCTTTCAGTTTTTATTTTACCGAAAATATCGAAAATCATCAACCCGTATCGGCCTAGCTCAGTATTCTATGGGATCTAGTCTTTTCATATCGTTAAATCGTAATCCTTGCCTTCAGTGCCCTTTTTTGGTCGAGACTTTGAACCCTTTTTGCCTTGTAAAGGAAGACCGATACGGTTTTTTGCTCCTTTACGTAACTTGAATAATTGTATCGAGGGTTTGTGACTAGTTGCATTATACTGAATTAATGTAGAAAGTGTCACAATCAGATGACGTAGTGAACTGAAAAAATATTCATATATTGTAAAGCTGGTTTCGGTTGCGATAATTTAATTTTTTGACTGTTCGTCAATAGTAACGCTTTTTACTTGCAGCGGACAATTTAATGTAATATTTTGAAAGAGAGTGAATCTTAATGCGTTGGTTTGAAATGTTTTTCAGCTCCCTAGTTTTGTTCTCAGATTTGAGTTTCGTAAATCTTTATTATTGGCGTGCAATACCTTTTAGTATAAATATTATATTTTCTTGTGAAAAAATAAGAAGTTATATTATTCCTTCCATCTTTAATAACAGCAACATTAAGCCTACTTTTGACTAGACAAATACACTCAGCTTGTCTCATAGTATGTTACCATTTATCCCAATCCCATATTTCAAAATCGGATTGTTTTGGAATCCGATTCCCATTTTTCTCAATTCTCCCCCCCCCCCCAGTCATTCTGCCAACTCAATACAAAGAATTCATATTATTATCTTTTATATTCTTACATTAGAGATTTTAAAATGACTGAAAGCGACTCACAGAAACGCGTGCGAGAAAAACTACTTTTCTAACACGTGACGAATTTGAAGTTGCCGAAGAAATTTTTCAATCTTACTCATAAACTATTAAAATATTTGTTTCTGCTCGATTACTTAGCTCTTTGTTTAGATTTTAGATCTTTCGAATTACTGTACCAAACAATTACTTTGAAATGTTAATAGTTCTAGCTCTTTGGGATACTTAAGTATTATTGAGACAAATTGGAATTAAAATATCATTCATTTTTTGGGTCAAATGGAATTGAAAAAATATATTAGATAGAACCGAACTGGCTGTAGGTAAATACGTCTGACTCAAAAGTAAATCGTATGAAACTCTCACAATCAATGACCTTTTTTTTTGTGGTACTACAGATGCCCGGCCCCTGTTTTGAGAATTTAAGTTACAAATTCCCTGTTGGTTTACCCATTTTTTGAAAACGGGTTGACTCTACGTGTGTGCAATTGACAATCACTACGCTCTTTGTAATCAGGTTTGATATTACATATCCGCACATTGATATTGAGCCCTTCCTATTTCATAGATAAACTGGAAAATTATCCGTTAACAAATGAGATTTTTGCAGTAAATAGCTGTACCGCCATTGCAGGCTGGAATGTGATACTGGACCGTCCTACTTCGATCCCATGTTTCAACTCCGTTTAAAAAAACTGGACTATCGAGGAAAATAGAAAGGGGGGAAGTGAAATATCTATTCAACGCCTTATAAAAGTGTCCACTAGCAACAGTTGCGGCTGTGGACTAAAGCTTCATAGACCTAGGAAAAGAAAGCGACCAACCACCGCTAGAGCTGCGATACCAAGGCACGCGAACTTATGGCTTTACACACTAGCTCAGTAAGCGGCGCTCCCGAGTAGCCTAACGCCAAAGGGGAATGAGAGAGAGTGAGGGAGAGAGAGAGAGAGAAAGAGAGAGAGAGAGAGAGAGAGAGAGAGAGAGAGAGAGAGAGAGAGAGAGAGAGAGAGAGAGAGAGAGAGAGAGAGAGAGAGAGAGAAAGAGTGCGGGAAAACTTGGCCATCGATTGAAATCCCCGTAGTAGTATAGCAGTAGCAATATGAGACCATACCACTCTGCCATGAATATGGAACTTAAGTAGGCCTATAGGCTTATGCACTTTTTAATGCTGGTGAATGTAATAATGCAGGCAGAACGAACCGAAAACTGTTTTTGCTGAGGTTGTGTTGCGTACAGTAATGTTGTCCTTCCCTAGGCCTATTAATTTTTGATTTCCATGGCCCAAATTTAAACAAGGATGACAGCATAGTAGTAGACTGCTAAAAGTGTTTCTCAACTTTAATCGTTTAAATATGTTTCTAAAGCTTGAAATCAAGGATAAAAAAGCGTGGATTAGGGCGACAATAAGATTTAAATAGTGCTTGAATTAGCGATGCATAATTTTGAAATGATCATGTAATTAAAACCTCAACATAATGTGAGTGAAAACATGGATCGGTCAAGTCTGCCAGGACGTGAACTAAGACACGTGGATTGGAAATGAATTTTGGGTTTTACGTCACCAAACCCTTAAAGTCGGCATCATCGAATTCACTTCCTCTCATAGTCAAGTATAGAAACATTTCCCATAATCCAGGGATTGCGTCATGAAGAAATGCCTAAGTTAGAGAAATATTATTTTAAACCAACTAAAGGATTTGCGGAATCTTATTGCTTATAGAACTTTTGGAATCCTGAACGAGGGAACATATTGATGTTACAGGGATATGGAAAAGATTTTTTTCCTTTTACTTATTTATTTCATTTGCTCTGATATGTACGATATCTAGCTACACGTCCAGAATACGTAGAATTTCAATTTATTATAGTACCTTGGAAATGTCGTTGCATTTATTTCCATTGGTAATGTGAGGCAGTTATTGTTCAGATTTCATGGGAGTTGCGAATATATTCATGGAAGTACAGTGGAGAATATATAGTAGCTTTAAAGGGAGCGTAATACTTCCGCTAGCGCAGTTTCTTCCTTTTTTCTAAGGGGGCAGCAAGGCTTAAATCGGATAGCAGTGAGACCGGGGCCTTCCGCCGCAACATGCAAAGTGAAGCGTTTTTGCCTTTACCATAAATATATTCCTAAATCAGTAGCATCGAAAAACCTAAATTTAAAAAAAAAGAAAGAAAATTTACTTTTATATTCGTTGGAATCACGTTAAAGGTATATTTCGCGATAGCGTTGAATAAAACATATCAGTTACTCTTTAGTTTCGCCGTTACCGTATAAACCCCGCATTCTTATTCTTATGAGAAGAATGAAGGGATATACAACTACAGGGTGTGACGCTGTTTATGACCCGGAGCCCCAAGACATACTTTACCAGGAGAATTCTATTTTTTCTAAACTTATAAATTTAGAAGTTGAACTTCCGATTGAAAATTTAAATCTTATTTTAAGATTTTGCCTTTAAACATCATAGTGCAACGTCCGATATAAATATTCGCCTACGAGTTGTTTTGACCGAAATAAACTCTGTGTCGAGATAGAGGCTCATAACATGGTCCATCATGATTGGTCAAAAATTATGGCCAATATAATAGGAACACTGTGATCAGTTGACATTCCAAACCAACTGCATTTGCAAACATTCTGGAAGGCTTACTAGGATAGAACAGAAGCATTTTTGGATTTTTTATAAACCAAAGTCAGTGGGAAAGGCTTTTTTCTGATAGTTTAATTTAGAAAATTTAATCAATTAGTTGGGGAGTTTTATTTTCAAACCAATACAAAGGCATCCAGCGAATGAAAACGTTTAATTTGATTCAAGAATTGGAATTAGAGATGTTTAATCTGTAGTGGTTGAGTAGAGGATGTAGAATTTCCATATCTCTTAAACCTGACCGTTAAAAAAACTCGCGCCGGATCTGATACGAACATAGGCAGTAATGATTTTCCGGAATTAACTCTAAAATGTTTTGTCTAATATTAACGTTATTGTATTTCGGTTTCATTCGGCGGCATGTTACTGAGGGAGACTTCTTTTTATGGTATACTTCAGGTACTTCCTTTCGTATAATTGGCGCTCTTAAAGAGAATTTTTGGACCTGGCTATAGGAAACGATTTTAAAATTTATAAGATCGGGGGGGGGCTGATATACGGAAAGCAAAAAGGTAAATTGCCTTTGAATAAATTACTACCCTTAATTACGAATACTAGCCCCACTGAGCTTCTGATGTACGCTTTTGAGAAAGTATAGATTTATACCGAATTAACGACAGACAATTTTGATTAATTTTAGAGGAACAAATTAAGGCTGCCTGTTCTTTCACTTGTCTAGTAAATCAATCATTAAAGACAATTATTTTTCATCGTAAGTTTTGGACAGAAAAGCTTTAAAATCAATTAATTTTGAAAATTTTTAGTTTTAAAAGTAACGGTATTGAAATTATGGCTATATTCAATCCGCAATGTTAGGTCTAAGATATTGCAGAATTAATTGCAAATTGCCGATCGTGTCGTGCTATCATATTAAATCGGATGAGCGAAATTGGAATCGGTGTATTTGGAGAAATTTCAACAGTTTTGACCTTACACTTTCCACGTTTGCTAACAATATCTCCCTAATATATTGAAATAACTAAGCTGTTTTTAGTACCACTGATATGTTCTTTATGCTGTAAGAATCGCGCGTTGTCTGCTTAGTGTGTACGTTATCCCAGCTTCTAGCGAATTCTACTAGGTGCTCAAAAGGAACAAAATTAACCATAAGGGCAATGTTTCTAGTTGTAATTTAAGATTTTCTCAGTGTACTAAAGAGCACCGAAAGGAATTTTCAAATTCAAACTCCGCATAAAATACATGTTAATTAAGTGGAATTTTTCAATTTGTCAAAGGAATACTTTTAAAATCTTGAAAAATGATTAAAGCATTTGCTTACTTACAATAGAACACATGATAATAACTAAGTATTTACTGTTTATGCCCGCATTGTGAAATTATCCATTTCGCCAAAAAGGGTGATGCCGTTTTTGAATTAGGTCTTACAATGTAGTTTCGTTTAAATGACGCTTTAAACCTAACTGTCAGTGTACATATGCTAATTTTAACGACACACACGTTTACGTTTACGCGAAATGATAGGTTGGGTTGTTAGTAACAGGGAATCGCGTTATGAGCTTTAGAAAGCTTTTAACGTACTACAAATGAAATTGAGACGCTTAAAGTTCGTGGGAAATGGTTTGCAATAATTTTCCAAACGGATTTTTACACGGATTTACTATTAAACCCCAAATGTCGTCCAATATAAAGCTCGAAAACCAAACAATACTTGAACGTTAGTACTTACATGATAACGGTTTTTCCAAGTTGCTGTTGCGAGTTAAGCGTAACACTCATCCAGTGTGTGGTCAATTCACAAACGGCGAAGAACAACAAAGACGACACGATAATGCAATCAGTATCTACTTGTTCTCGGTAGTAACGGTAGCGGTAGTCGCGGGATATTTGTTGGCGGCGACGTCCGAGCAAAATTCCCGGACCCGGTGAACAATTGCGAGTGGACATGTTGTTTTCGCGACACTGGCGAAGTTCTTCATGTCGAAATCGCGCTATATGTCGGCGCCGCACAAACTCGTAACTTCCAAAACAACGAACCTATTCCGCAACGTTACGCGCTTTCCTTCGCACACTTTATTCTTGAAATCAAAATTCAAGGGCGGGTTGTTTGTTTTTTATTATATTCTGACTTACTTATTCCGGAGTCGTTGTTAATGTTACTAACGAAGAAATAGATAATTTAGTTAATTAGTTGGTATAGCAGTTCGATTATTATGTAGTTATATATAGATACAAATATACGTAAAAAGGGTTAAAGTACGACCAATTATGGAATAGAATATACGGGAGTTTTTTGTATTTTGTTTTTTGGTTTTGTCGGGTAATGTATATTAATTATATACGAGGGAGCAAAATTAAAGGGGCTCTCTTTATACGACCGAGGGATCTAGAAAATGATGGCGGAAAAACGGGTGTGAAAAGTTTCTGGGGAGAGCGGCGCAACTTAGCTCGATCATAGAATCCGCGGGCCCACCGACTCCGCTCGATTTTCCGAAACTGCGGAGGCTTTTCCCGCTTCCCCTTCCCCCCTTTCTTCCTTTCCCCCTATCATGCGCCATTTTGGAAGCAAATTGTGGTAACTCCGTTATTTAACATATTTGCTAAAGCAAACATTAATATTCAGTTATACTTAACTTGCTTTGATGTAATCAACTAATAACCTTCCTGAGGGAGAAGCTACTGAACATTTTCAATTACTTTAACCATGCCCTTATATTGCCCTATTTCATTACTTTTTAAGTTGTTGCACATTAATTCCCTTACGATAAATCACAGACATTTGTAGTAATATCTATTCCTTGAGATGTTGAGATTACACCAATAACGGCAGTCTGTCACTATCAGCATTTGCTTGGAAACTATGTCCGTTAATTATAGCGTGCACGAAGCATTGATTACTGACATGAATTGTCCCCCAATAACATTATTTTGCTTCAAAATAGCCATAGCTTACACTCTAATATTAGCAAGTGTTAAATTGCCAGATTAAGCAATGTTGTAATATAATAGAACACGTATACGTTTCAATACAGTGTTCGGAAACTAAAGGACAAGGAATTAAATTTTGGTTTTGTTTGCTCTGAGATGAAGCTTAAATTTTTTTACAGCAATTAATTCAAGAATTAATTTTATGCTAACGATGTTGCATCTGTAAAACGATTCCCATCTCTTAACCCTGTTAATAAGATTCGAAAATTATAAATGTTAATGTTGGACGGGTGTAAAAATGTACACTATACTGATGTGTCCTAAAAGTTGTAAGTCTGGGTCGTATTCTATTCCACGTACTCCTGTTGAAGAGGTGAATCATTTTCACTTCTTTGCGACGAAGAAAACACTTGTTTTGGTCGAGATGTTTTTGAGCATTTCAATGTTAATAATTAAATACTAAGAAAAGGGTTTCATTTTGAGAAATTAATAATGTTTTGTTCCAAAACAAGAGCAATAGAAATAAAACAAAATCAGGAATTATACGATATAACATTAGTTAAAGAGAATTTAAAGACAGAGGGGAAGGAAAATAATTAGAATGTGCATTTTTCGATAAAGTCATAAAATTCACAACTTAGTCTGTCTCACAATAAAATAAGGAAGAAATATAACTTAACGTTCACAAGCTTTACTTCCTCTTACGGTTGCTTTCCAGCTGATCGAAGACTAAATCTAGAGAAGGTCGAATATCAGAAGTTACAACCTCCTAGCTCCGAAGTATTTCCCCTTTCTTCCTTCCGTCATCGACGCGCTTTTTCGGCGTCACTAACGGCCCCTAGCGCGCACTTTAGCTACTTTAGAAAATATTTTATTTCATCCTTCTCATCATTTCTTCTCTTTTTCCCTACATTACTCCCTACTTTGGTTTCCATTATAAAGTTTTTGGGATGAAAATGGGGGAAATAATTTTACTTGGCTCTAAGTTATTTGACTTATATGGTTTGGAAACTCCTTAATAAAAAAACTGATTCTATTCCAGATAAAAGGAGTTAAAAATAGGCATAACTGTGTCGTTGCCTTCAAGATGTTAGCGAAGATTACTTAAAGCATAAGTTTATAAGATATGTTCCATAAGTATTACACTACCTATACTTCGTAATGCAAGAGGCTTACCTACGTCACTTCGTAACAAGCTCTCAGTAACCAGAGGCAAACTTATGGAACATAGCTTATGAACTTATATTAAAGGAAAATACACAAGGTTTTCACATTATGCCTTAAAAGAACGGCCTTTTTCTAAATATAAAAGGGAAAGTATTAAGAAATAAATTATCTCCAATTACAAAAACATTTTCATTAAATTAGTCTTAAAAACGAGGACTACTGCGCCGCCATTGGTTTTGTGGCGTCTGCTAACCAGAACCTTTGCCTCCTACGGGATTGATTGAACCAATCCCATGCCGATTCTGGCTAGCAGACACCTCTATGTATGAATAGGCAGTAGTCAGTAAGACCGAAATGGCTATTTCTTTTAAATAAGAGATCAAGTTTAATTGTTTAATATATTACCATCTATTTTTAGAAAAAAAATCGTTCTTTAAAGGTATTATGTTATGTTGTGTTACCTTTCCTTTAAACCGAAAACTTTCAAAGGGGATATTTATCTAAACATAATACATTCGAAAGAAAGAAAAACTCCACCCTTTAACCATTTGTTGAAGGAGCTCTGTTATTAGCAAATGAAAAAGTTCTTCCGCTTTTTTTCCCTTATGATCTCATTTTCTCCCCAGAATTTAATATCCTTTTTTTTATGGAGTAGCTTGATTATGTAAACGTACACGGCGTATTTATTATTTTTATTTTATTTATTTTAAAATGAATCTTGGCGGGTGTTATCTCTCCTCTCTCGTTAAACTTGAGATAAAACTGGGTTAAGAGTTGGGCGGCTTTTAACATCTGCTTGAACGCTTAGTTTGACAGTAAATATTTTACAGGGAGTCTCTGTTCCCAATCTGAACCTGAAATATCACTTTGCGTAATTCTTCGTATATTATTTCAGTCGTTTCTAGGAAGTTAGCTCGCTGGTAATGTATATTTTAACCTTATAATATTCACAATTATCCTGGGTTACGAACGCAATTTTTACACCCTAATCACCTTTGATTTACACTTTATATGCCCTATATCCCCGGTTTTGAACCCTGACCAAAGCAATGGAGAATTTGATAATATCATAAGTTCGAAAGATATGTTCCATGACTTTGTCACTGGTTACTGAGAGCTTGTCATAAAGTGACGTAGGTCATACATTCTCGTAAAGCGAAGCCTGGCCAAGCGCTGTCAAAGGCTTAGTAAAGCCTAAATTGGAAGATGGACTGCAAACCCGAGTGTAGTCAGTTCTCGCGTCGTTCTCGAACTAAGTCTCAGTAAGTCTCTAGCATTATGAAGAATAGGTAGTGTCATACTTGGTGCACAATATACCTCTGGCATCTTTGCAAGGACGTGAGCCCCCCCTCTCCCCAATAATAATAAGTGTCCTACTTATATAATTATATATTAAAATGTTATGATAATATTGAAGTCATTATTTGACGCTAAATCTTATCAAAGCGTTGAAACAGTCTTCTTTTTATAATTGCTACGCGTTACGCTTTCTCACGAAGCACTAGGAAGTACCCGTATTGGACTAATTCTTCAGGTGGTA
This sequence comes from Phalangium opilio, assembly GCF_054372755.1. Taxonomy (NCBI): domain Eukaryota; kingdom Metazoa; phylum Arthropoda; class Arachnida; order Opiliones; family Phalangiidae; genus Phalangium; species Phalangium opilio. The sequence goes on from NW_028324226.1 coordinate 7,488,056, forward strand.
CTGGGCACAAAGGGCCAGAAATTAGAAATAATTATACAGTGTGAAAAAGATCAGACCAATGCCTTCCTTTATGGACTCTTCTCAATACTGCCAACGGATGACGTCATTATACTAAATTATACAGGGTGTAAATAAATGTTTGAAATTCATGTTTCGGCAAGGTACATTTGAGAATATGCCTGAATGCAAAAAATGTATCGACTAGGCTAAGTAGTAGAATTACAGTAGTTAGTCTCATTTACTATGGGGGTATTGCCCACCGCTTCGCGGAAAAGTCTAAAGTATAGTGTCCATTGCGCCATTAAGGAAACTTAATTGCTTATATCTTCTTTAATATCGTTGATGGAAACATGGTTCTAATTGGTATATTAATTTTTTTATATGCTCTTTTGATTAACAAATAAAAATATCTAGCCCGGAGGTTCCTTTTAAAAAAAATTACTCTTATGGTTTTATATATGTTATTTGAAGGTATAAATGAGTTTCTCTATAGTGTTGTCGATTTTAATCCAAACTTATGACAAGTAGATTCCATAACATATTAAAAATATTAAACGATTAAGCACTAACCTCCATTTTTACTCAACACACTTTGCCGTGGTCATCAATACCATTGAAGGCAGATCTTTGTTTCTAATTTAATTCTAACTAACATGTGATTGATTTTCAAAACTCAATTACATATTACCATGGGTTTATAAGCAGGGGATAATTTAAAGTAAGAGTGAACTAATAGAATTTATTTTTATAAAATATCGTGCACCGATGTGTTGCGGGTAAAGGTTTTACAGGGGCGCATTGGAAAAGCATTATAACTTTCACCCCTAAAAGTTCGGCTAATGAAAGTTTTTTTTAAAAAACCAATTCTTAATCGATGTTTCATTTTCAGTTCGGCTATACATGAATAATAATTCCTTATATAGGTGAACCAAAGAGGAGGGAAATAGGGAGAGATAATCGCATAGGCAGCCGTGATCCATCTAGAGGGGAAAATTTGTGATACGCGGCGGCTCTTAACGCGCACCTTATTCGCGCACAGTTGACGTTATTGGTTCTCCTCTTTCTGGCTACTACGTCACCAAAATTGCTCGGAAAGGTTTATACGTTAAAACGTACGCTTTAAAAATAAAAAGCCGAGGCTTAAGTGAAATGATCAGCCAAGTGGGCTTTTTTAAGCAAAGAGTTATTTATTTATCAGAGGTAATTTAAAATGGTTTACCACAAAAAATGCTGCTACTTGAATTGTAGTAGCAATACGCGGTATTCAAGTAATCCAAAAATGAACGGTATAACAGGATTTGGTGTTATATGTTTACAAGTAAGATATTTTGAATATTTTCCTGAAACATTACACGGCTCTAATCTTATACTATCTATCTAAATTACCTCTGATAAATTAATAACTCTTTGCTTAAAAAAGCCCACTTGGCTGAACATTTCACTTAAGCCTCGGCTTTTTATTTTTAAAGCGTACGTTACGGTTTTAACAACGTTTAAACCTTTCCGAGAAATTTTGGTGACGTAGTAGCCCGAAAGAGGAGAACCAATAACGTCAACTGTGCGCGAATAAGTGGCGCGTTAAGAGCCGCCGCGTCTCACACATTTTCCTCTCTTCTCAATACGGATGGATCACGGCTGCCTATGCGATTATCTCTCCCTATTTCCCTCCTCTTTGGGTGAACTGTAAATCATACATTGAGTAAAAATGTGAGTTCCAAAAACTCTCGAATTGCCGAACTTTCAGGGGTGAAAGTGATAATGCTTTTCCTACGAGCCCCTGTAAAACCTTTACCCGCAACACATCAGTGCACGACTTTTTTAAATTATACAAAAACGAGTTTTCCTTCGCAGTCCTTAAAAACTGCATTTACACACAATCCTTGGTGAAACAAGGACATTTTTTTTCAAACCCACAATAACCCAGGAATAAGAAATTATTATACAGTGTGGAAAAGATCACCTTCCTTTGTGGACAACCCCCAATTCTGCCAACGGATGACGTCATTATACTAATTATACAGGGTTGTAAATAAATGTTTGGAATTCATGTTTTATTTTATTTAACAAAATGTTTTAAAGCACATGTTTTAAAGAAGATAGGCCTCAAACTACAACCTCTAATTTATCAGGTAAACATCTCCAGATAGATCTTGCTATACATTTACAAGCACTAAACTCATGACGCAGGGAATACAAGTAAATGTCTTAAGTGATTATCTCATCGAGAAGAAGGGTCCGGTAATGTGTCACTTCTATGTAATAAAAATGAATTCCAAATATTTATTTGCACCCTATCTATGAGTTAGAAATCTCTGCGTTATTCCACAGTTAAAAATTATGTTTGATATTCCCTAGCTTTTTCTCAGAGAATGGACATTTAGGACTAAGGTTGTACAATCTTGAAGCTAAAACTGGTAGCGTTAAATTACCTATAGCTATTTTCCACAGATTACTATTTTCCTTGGGGAAAAAACACGGGTACCATACAGGATTTAGTTTAAAATTAAATTATTTGGTTTCTCAATTATCGCTAAAAATCTGTCTCTCAGTTGTTCGGGTTGTGGGTTAGTTAATTCTTTAAACTAACAAGGCAGATGGTTTCGAGTACGCGTCAAGTGTTATACTTCTCAGGATATTAAAGGGGCTGTCCGAACCGCGGGGCAAACGACGGTCTTCCTCGCAGAACTTAGCTTTGTGGTTGGGTAAAAAAGAAGGAGGGGGGAGGCTCGAACAGCCCCGTTAACTTCTGATATTTGTTACTGAGTTTCAGTTTAAAATTAAATTGCTAATTAAAGCATTCCAAGTATTAATACTAGTGTTTATGACGATCATGAGTTAAAAATGAACTTTTCAAATTTCAAAGAAAAATACAAGCATCTGCTGCATCATGAGCCTATTTGACGTCTTCTTCCCAGTGCCAAGCAGAGGGGACGGGGTCGACGCCATTCAGTGAGCAAGTTTCAACGAAGTTTACTTTTTGTTTTTATATCTATATACTTTTGTTTATACTTCATAAATGTACTATAGAATAAATAAATTGTTCGTCGATTTAATGAATCTCATTTTTTATTCCTTTTCTTGTCAATTAAATTACAGGCATATATAGGATTTTAAAATGGATTAATTAGATTAAAATGGATTAGGAATATGGGTTAATTAAAGGTTTCCGGTAATCACTTTAGCACTGTTAAAGGCAGCGCGTCGAGGGGCTATTCACTAATGAAAAATGTCTTTTATTGCTGATTTTTATTTATGCTTTAAAAAATTATAGGGATTCATTGGTGATTTAAAATGGATGGGGATTAATGGTTGCGTCTGGATTACGAGTAATCATCGAGGGGCTACTCACTAAAAATTTGTTTGCGTTTTTAAACGGGATTGGGATTGTGGGTAACTTAGGGGCTACGTGTTGTTATTATTTTACTAGTTATGAACGGATAATTAAGAATTCACACACTTGACGCTAGGGGAGCTTCAAACGTAGTTACGTATTTACTAAACATGATAAAATTCTGCTAGGCATTCGTGTAAGCAATAGATATTTCATAAATTGCCGCTACGGGCGCTGTGTACGTAGTTACGTATTTACTGACATCTAAAACATGACAAAATTCTGCTAGAGGTACGTGTAAGCAATAGATAGTTCATAAATTGCCGCTAGGGGCGCTGTATACGTAGTTACGTATTTACTGACATCTAAAACATGATAAAATTCTGCTAGACATTCGTGTAAGCAATAGATAGTTCATAAATTGCCGCTAGGGGCGTGTGTACGTAGTTACGTATTTACTGACATCAAAAACATGATAAAATTCTGCTAGACATTCGTGTAGGCAATAGATAGTTCATAAATTGCCGCTAGGGGCGCTGTATACGTAGTTGCGTATTTACTGACATCTAATACATGAAGAAATTTGCCGCTAGGGGTGCTGTACACGTAGTTACGTATTTACTGACATCTAATACATGAAGAAATTTGCCGCTAGGGGCGCTGTCTATAATATTATATAGGCCTAACGGTGTGTTCTCTTATTTGAATTAATAAAAACTGTCTTTGTAGACAAAAACGTAAAAAAGTAAGAGATAAGTGTAGAAAATTAATTGCCTGAAGTAACAGATATTCAATTTTCACTTTTGAACACATGATTATAAAACATCAATTATTTGAAAAAATTCTTATCTTAGTTTTTTTCACCAAAATTACTTTAGTAAAAATATTTTAATATGACACTTATATATCATTTTAAAAATAATACGCGTATTCCATTTTTTCTCTAAAATATTTACAATTAGGTTGAGCCCTACAAGGGGAATAAAATGGATAGAAAAACGTTAATAGCTGATAAAGTATAAACCGTATCAAAACAAGAAGTGTTCGTTAATTCGAAGTTTCAAAAATTGACCTAATGTATAGCCCTCTAAAGATCACGATCAATCTACAGATCTTTTCAACACTAATATCAACATCAAAATCAAACTGCCTATGTTACTTTCCGCTTCGCAGTATTTCTCATTTAAAAATATAAAAACTAAACTCATAAATCTCAATTTTTTCAGATATGCAAGTATTTGAACCTTCTTAAAGACCATGTCAGTCGAAAGTAAAACCAGGGAGGAGAGACTTCAGTCTCAAGTCTCTCCTCCCTGGTAAAACGTAGTGTCAAGCTAGTATCCCTTAAAAAATTCTTGAAGAAGCCTTTTTCTAGAGCTAATATTGGAAGCAAAATACAAGGGGAAATAATGTTGAAAAATATTTTTCGCATATGAAATTTTGGTGAAAAAAACTAAGTTAAGAATTTTTTCAAATAATTGAAGTTTTATAATCATGTGTTCAAAAGTGAAAATTGAATATCTGTTACTTCAGGCAATTAATTTTGTACACTTATCTCTAAAATACAAGGGGAAATAATGTTGAAAAATAATTTTCGCATATGAAATTTTGGTGAAAAAAACTAAGATAAGAATTTTTTCAAATAATTGATGTTTTATAATCATGTGTTCAAAAGTGAAAATTGAATATCTGTTACTTCAGGCAATTAATTTTCTACACTTATCTCTTACTTTTTTACGTCTTTGTCTACAAAGACAGTTTTTATTAATATCTGTTACTTCAGTCTTAATATTAATTAAAATAGTTTAGAAACCTTAGGAGAGAAAACGTTTTAGGGCGTTGCACTTTTATTAGTTAAAGCATAAGGACATCATCTCTCTAATGGCCCAAGCGCATCTATTAGCAAAAACATCTAGTTCTGCTAGATGTGACGTAGATTTTGTATAGGGGCTCCTTCCGAATTTTTCGTGAAATTCGCGGGAGAGAAAAATAATTTTCAAAATCAGCCACGACCGATATCCTAAGCCGGTCGTGGTCTAGACGCGAGCTCTGAGATAACGCTCCCAAGCGGTTGGGAATCAAACTAAAACGGGCGGGTAGGCGATAGAGGAAGGACTGAGGGGAAAAAATAAGTAAGAGAATTTCCAGAACCCCCCAGCTCTCTCAGACACAAAATCACGAAGAGCTGTCGTGAGAAATCTTTGAAGGAGGGAAAAATGTTCAATGCCGGGTTACTCTGCAGCGAATGCGCTCGGCCTCTGTTTGGGCTATACAATTATTATACCACTTGAGGTGAGACGGATGGCTGACCAAATCGGACATACATACATTTCAACCGTAACATAGAATCTTGGGCCCTTAGAGAGAGATAATGTCCTTATGGTTAAAGCTTTTGATCTGACCAAACATCTATTACATAACTTCAATCCTCACTGCTTGACTTGACAATCAACATCCAGTCAAACTCAAATTGCTTTCCCGTCATTTTCACAAGCAAATTACAGAGCAAGCGGTTGTTATACCAAAAAAAGATTAAGTAGGCCTGAGCATAAAAAGATTCCATAGATCAGAGCACCAACAGATGTCATAGAATTGTGCACCAACACAAGGCATAGAAATGTGGACCAAGTCGTATGCTTATCGGCAATCTAGCTTAGTTACTTGCCATCGGTAATCTAGCTTAATTACCCGCCATCGGTAATCTAGCTTAATTACCCGCCATCGGTAATCTAGCTTAATTACCCGCCACCGGTAATATAGCTTAATTACCCGCCATCGGTAATCTAGCTTAATTACCCGCCACCGGTAATATAGCTTAATTACCCGCCATCGGTAATCTAGCTTAATTACCTGCCAACGGTAATATAGCTTAATTACCCGCCATCGGTAATCTAGCTTAATTACCCGCCATCGGTAATCTAGCTTAATTACCCGCCATCGGTAATCTAGCTTAATTACCCGCCAACGGTAATATAGCTTAATTACCCGCCATCGGCAATCTAGCTTAATTACCCGCCAACGGTAATATAGCTTAATTACCCGCCAACGGTAATATAGCTTAATTACCCGCCATCGGTAATCTAGCTTAATTACCCGCCATCGGTAATCTAGCTAAATTACCCGCCACCGGTAATCTAGCTTAATTACCCGCCATCGGTAATCTAGCTTAATTACCAGGCATCGGTAATCTAGCTTAATTACCCGCCATCGGTAATCTAGCTTAATTACCCGCCATCGGTAATCTAGCTTAATTACCCGCCATCGGTAATCTAGGTTAATTACCCGCCAGCGGTAATCTAGGTTAATTACCCGCCACCGGTAATCTAGGTTAATTACCCGCCACCGGTAATCTAGCTTAATTACCCGCCACCGGTAATCTAGCTAAATTACCCGCCACCGGTAATCTAGCTTAATTACCCGCCACCGGTAATCTAGCTTAATTACCCGCCACCGGTAATCTAGCTTAATTACCCGCCATCGGTAATCTAGGTTAATTACCCGCCAGCGGTAATCTAGGTTAATTACCCGCCACCGGTAATCTAGGTTAATTACCCGCCACCGGTAATCTAGCTTAATTACCCGCCACCGGTAATCTAGCTAAATTACCCGCCACCGGTAATCTAGCTAAATTACCCGCCACCGGTAATCTAGCTTAATTACCCGCCACCGGTAATCTAGCTTAATTACCCGCCATCGGTAATCTAGCTTAATTACCCGCCATTGGTAATCTAGCTAAATTACCCGCCACCGGTAATCTAGCTTAATTACCCGCCATCGGTAATCTAGCTTAATTACCAGGCATCGGTAATCTAGCTTAATTACCCGCCACCGGTAATATAGCTTAATTACCAGGCATCGGTAATCTAGCTTAATTACCCGCCACCGGTAATATAGCTTAATTACCCGCCATCGGTAATCTAGCTTAATTACCCGCCAACGGTAATATAGCTTAATTACCCGCCATCGGTAATCTAGCTTAATTACCCGCCAACGGTAATATAGCTTAATTACCCGCCATCGGTAATCTAGCTTAATTACCCGCCATCGGTAATCTAGCTAAATTACCCGCCACCGGTAATCTAGCTTAATTACCCGCCATCGGTAATCTAGCTAAATTACCCGCCACCGGTAATCTAGCTTAATTACCCGCCATCGGTAATCTAGCTTAATTACCAGGCATCGGTAATCTAGCTTAATTACCCGCCATCGGTAATCTAGCTTAATTACCCGCCATCGGTAATCTAGCTTAATTACCCGCCATCGGTAATCTAGCTTAATTACCCGCCATCGGTAATCTAGGTTAATTACCCGCCAGCGGTAATCTAGGTTAATTACCCGCCACCGGTAATCTAGGTTAATTACCCGCCACCGGTAATCTAGCTTAATTACCCGCCACCGGTAATCTAGCTTAATTACCCGCCATCGGTAATCTAGCTAAATTACCCGCCACCGGTAATCTAGCTTAATTACCCGCCATCGGTAATCTAGCTTAATTACCCGCCATCGGTAATCTAGCTAAATTACCCGCCACCGGTAATCTAGCTTAATTACCCGCCATCGGTAATCTAGCTTAATTAACAGGCATCGGTAATCTAGCTTAATTACCCGCCATCGGTAATCTAGCTTAATTACCCGCCACCGGTAATATGGCTTAATTACCCGCCACCGGTAATCTAGCTTAATTACCCGCCATCGGTAATCTAGCTTAATTACCCGCCATCGGTAATCTAGCTTAATTACCCGCCATCGGTAATCTAGCTTAATTACCCGCCATCGGTAATCTAGCTTAATTACCCGCCATCGGTAATCTAGCTTAATTACCCGCCATCAGTAATCTAGCTTAATTACCCGCCATCGGTAATCTAGCTTAATTACCCGCCATCGGTAATCTAGCTTAATTACCCGCCATCGGTAATCTAGCTTAATTACCCGCCAACGGTAATATAGCTTAATTACCCGCCATCGGTAATCTAGCTTAATTACCCGCCAACGGTAATATAGCTTAATTACCCGCCATCGGTAATCTAGCTTAATTACCCGCCATCGGTAATCTAGCTAAATTACCCGCCACCGGTAATCTAGCTTAATTACCCGCCATCGGTAATCTAGCTAAATTACCCGCCACCGGTAATCTAGCTTAATTACCCGCCATCGGTAATCTAGCTTAATTACCAGGCATCGGTAATCTAGCTTAATTACCCGCCATCGGTAATCTAGCTTAATTACCCGCCATCGGTAATCTAGCTTAATTACCCGCCATCGGTAATCTAGCTTAATTACCCGCCATCGGTAATCTAGGTTAATTACCCGCCAGCGGTAATCTAGGTTAATTACCCGCCACCGGTAATCTAGGTTAATTACCCGCCACCGGTAATCTAGCTTAATTACCCGCCACCGGTAATCTAGCTTAATTACCCGCCACCGGTAATCTAGCTAAATTACCCGCCACCGGTAATCTAGCTTAATTACCCGCCATCGGTAATCTAGCTTAATTACCCGCCATCGGTAATCTAGCTAAATTACCCGCCACCGGTAATCTAGCTTAATTACCCGCCATCGGTAATCTAGCTTAATTAACAGGCATCGGTAATCTAGCTTAATTACCCGCCATCGGTAATCTAGCTTAATTACCCGCCACCGGTAATATGGCTTAATTACCCGCCACCGGTAATCTAGCTTAATTACCCGCCATCGGTAATCTAGCTTAATTACCCGCCATCGGTAATCTAGCTTAATTACCCGCCATCGGTAATCTAGCTTAATTACCCGCCATCGGTAATCTAGCTTAATTACCCGCCATCGGTAATCTAGCTTAATTACCCGCCATCAGTAATCTAGCTTAATTACCCGCCATCGGTAATCTAGCTTAATTACCCGCCATCGGTAATCTAGCTTAATTACCCGCCATCGGTAATCTAGCTTAATTACCCGCCATCGGTAATCTAGCTTAATTACCCGCCATCGGTAATCTAGCTTAATTACCCGCCATCGGTAATCTAGCTTAATTACCGGACATCGGTAATCTAGCTTAGTTACCCGCCATCGGTAATCTAGCTTAATTACCGGACATCGATAATCTAGCTTAGTTACCGGACATCGGTAATCTAGATTAATTACCGGGCATCGGTAATCTAGGTTAATTACCGGACATCGGTAATCTAGGTTAATTACCCGCCATCGGTAATCTAGGTTAATTACCCGCCATCGGTAATCTAGCTTAATTACCCGCCATCGGTAAACTAGCTTAATTACCCGCCATCGGTAAACTAGCTTAATTACCCGCCATCGGTAATCTAGCTTAATTACCCGCCATCGGTAATCTAGCTTAATTACCGGACATCGGTAATCTAGCTTAGTTACCCGCCATCGGTAATCTAGCTTAATTACCGGACATCGGTAATCTAGGTTAATTACCCGCCACCGGTAATCTAGGTTAATTACCCGCCACCGGTAATCTAGCTAAATTACCCGCCACCGGTAATCTAGCTAAATTACCCGCCACCGGTAATCTAGCTAAATTACCCGCCACCGGTAATCTAGCTAAATTACCCGCCATCGGTAATCTAGCTTAATTACCCGCCATCGGTAATCTAGCTTTATTACCCGCCATCGGTAATATAGCTTAATTACCCACCATCGAAAATCTAGCTAAATTACCCGCCATCGTAAATATAGCTTAATTACCCGCCATCGTTAATATAGCTTAATTAGCTGTAATCGCTAATCTAGCTTAATTAGCTGTAATCGCTAATCTAGCTTAATTAGCTGTAATCGCTAATCTAGCTTAATTAGCTGTAATCGCTAATCTAGCTTAAATAGCTGTTATCGATGATCTAGCTTAATTAGCTGTAATCGTTGATCTAGCTTAATTAGCTGTAATCGTTGATCTAGCTTAATTACCTGTAATCGTTGATCTAGCTTTATTACTTGTAATCGTTAGTCTAGCTTAAGTTAATTACCTAAAATCATTCAGTTTTTGCAACGAAAGAGTAAAATCAGATAAAAGTTCGCGGTAAAACAGCGTATGTGCAAGAGTGGCTTTCTCCTAGGCTTTATTCACGGTAAAACGCCGTAAGTCCAACTGTATGACATACAGGGTGTTTGTGAAAAGTCCATCAATAATGAAAGGGCGTATTTATTGGGCCATTTTGAGTCGAAAATGTTCTATGACATTTTGCCGTCCGAGCCACGGTTTTCGAGTTATGATTTGAATATTTTAGGGATGACCCCTTCATCAAATTAGCGCTGTCTTTCAATTTCTTAATTAAATTTAAGGGGTCATCCGTAAATTACTCCAATCATAACTTGAAAACAGTGGCCCGGACGGCAAAATGTCATAGAACATTTTCGACTCAAAATGGCCCAATAAATACGCCCTTTCATTATTGATGGACCTTTCACAAACACCCTGTATATGGTACAACAACGTAAGTCAAAGGGTGATTAAAAAACATGAAATTTAGCACTTTCACTTAATTTTTCTCAAAAACCTTAAAAATGATCCTAGGAAAAGGTTTATATTTTGATATAAAACCGTTCCCAAACGTAACAAACGAATATTTCATATCAAAAGGGTGGCCACAAAATGGCTAAATTTGGGAAAAACTCCATGTTATTTCTATGGGAAAATTTAACTTTTTCACCAAAAGGTGTGATTAATTTTATGGAAAGGAAAACCACCCTTAGCAACTTTATTTTTTATAAAATTAACTAATGGGTGGATCTTTTTGAAATTTTAACCACATATTGAGGGCCCAAATTGTAGTTCTGTGGAATATTTTCAAAACAGTTGGAACAATACACAAAAAGTTACATCCAAACAAAAAACCCTCCTTATACATTAAGAGCAGTATGAAGTCTTATCTAAGAGAGCTATCGCTCTCCTAGAATTAGCGACCACGCCACACTTCAAAGCGCCCCCAACGACGGAATTTATTATAAAACTCGGACGCCACTTGTCCAGTTTTCTTTTCACTCTGCGCCGGCGACCAGTCAACATCGTTCCTTGATCAGCTCCTCGTAATCCTGACTTTCGAAGGCAATATTGGATGGAAAGCCACGTTTTACGCCGATATTGGGACGTGACTCTAAGCTCTCCGCCATTGAATGTCCATTAGAACGTTGAAATCAACGGGAAAGGTTAAGCCTAGTACGGTATGTGTGAAAGTCTTTCAATAATTCAAAGCCATCCAGCTATCATTTTATTATTTTATTTAATCCTAGAGTTTTAATTATTTAGGTAGAGTTAATTGTTAGTTAATTATTTTTATTTATTGAAAATTAACTACAATATGAAGAAATTTCCAGACACGAGGTCAGTTAGACAAGGCTTAATTTAGAACATTTTAAAACAAGTACTTGGGCTCATATTAGGGGAAATTAAATTCCTTATCTATTTTAAATAATGAACTTCGACTGTTTGCTAATTAGGTCTCATTTAACGGCGCGAAACTATATTACCTAAAATGAGTAACGTATGGTTTAACGGGGCCAGATTAGGTTGCACTAGGCTAGGCTAAACCTTTTATAAAAATTTATCCGGGCCTGGCACTAATTTCCAAGTTTTTACTTTATGCCGTCTTTTTAATTTAAATTATCGAGGGTATTTAAAATTTATTACGCGTAAATTATAGATATGAGATTCTAAAATTTCATTCGTGGCAGTATTTAATTATTTTAGATAATGAACTATAGTCTATTTAATAAATTAAATGGTTTAAATTAATTAGGGTTAACTGGTAATAAATTATCATTAATTATGAAATTAAGTCAATATAATTATTTTAAAATGAGCCACGAACGCGAAGTTAAGGCTTGAGATTTTTAATTTATATTTACGAGAATATTTTACGTAGTTTTTTCTTAAATTATTTTAATCTATGGTATTGTTTCCGTGAGTTATTCCTTATTATTTTGCTAGGACCTTAAGTAGCCGTTTAATTCTTATATGGAAATTGCCCAATATTTAGTGCAATTCTTACATTCTATTTATGGGAATATTTTGCTTGCTTTTTTTCTTAAATTATTATTTTGCTAGGACCTTAAAGTAGTCCTTTAATTCTGATTTGGCTTAATATTTAGTGTGATTTTTAAATTTTGTTTTTGGGAATAGTAATTTACGGAAACAAAACCATATATTTTTTGTTAGGGCCCCTCTAATCCTTATTAATATTTGTTATTAATATATTTTCAATTTTAGACTCTGACATTTTGGATATTCTGTTGCTGGTAATTCGGAGAAGTTTCCTAGCAGATGATTTCGACCTTTGTTAGAGACGCCCATTCCAGATGACAGCTTCCTTGGATTTGCGATACAAGATGTTTTCAACCTGAGATGGCCTTGTAATCATTCTCTGCAAAGATGCGATGAACATCACCGAATCTAGAAAATTCTAATTTTTATTAGAATTATATTTGCAACTACTTCATTTCTTTTACACGTTCAAACTTCAATTTACGGAACACTTTATATTATTTTTGTTGAAAATTTTTGTAAACACCTTATTGTTTTACGTTTTGTTCAATAAATCATGCCTTAAACCACTTTTTTTGTCTTCTTGAAAATTGTTTGATTAAGAGGGAAAGGTTTGAATTTTTTAGGACCCTCTTTTAAGCTTCTTTAAGCTTACATCAAAAAATCAGACAATCAAATTGTTTTAAAAGCTAAAAATGAGCCTAAAACCAGCTTTAATTGTTTTAAAAAGTAAAAAAAGCATATAAAAGGGTCTCAAAATACTACCCCAAGTTCAGACCCAAAAAAATTCAAGCCATCCCCATCATCGAAACTTTTTTAAGAATACAAAGAACGTGAGGCAGCGCAAAATTTTTTTATTGACGAAAAAACAATTGAGGTGTTTACAAAAAATTTCTACAAAAAAAATTTAAATCGTTCCATACATTAAAATTTGACCGCGAAAAATTAAATGCGGTAGGCTAGTTACCGATTAAATTTAAGAATAAAATTTGGTGAAAAAATTCACGGTCCAATCAGTTTGAAGGCCTCGTGTTTCGCAAATCCAAGAAAGATGTCATCTGGATTGAGGGTCCTTAACATCGGATGAACTTCCATGTCTACTTGAAAACGTCTCTGAATGACCAGCAACAGCTTATCCAAGAAAATCATTCGCGTCTAAAAATTAAAATAAAGTAATTACAAATATTAAGGCAACGCTAAAATAAGTGCAATTTAAGCCTATTAAAATAATAAATTACCGAAATAATACCATATATTTAAATAATTAGCGAAATACTGGCGATATATTGCCAAGAAATTTTTTTAATAATCTAAGCTAAAATTCTCAAGCCTTGTTCAAATGTCTTAACCTCGTGGTCGTGGTTTATTTAATTTTAATTCAAAATTATCATCTAATAGACTGAATTTACGTAAATAATAATAATTAACTGCCTGTTTCATTAAAACTACTTAATTTATTAAAACAAAAAGGTATTTAAAAAGGCTTACATTTGCTGCGCATTAACAAGTTTGTTCATTCCAACATGGTCTTGGTAATCAAAAGAACATTCAATGGCGGAAAAAAGCTCTTGATTCAGGATTTATTCCTTGACGGCGAAAAGAAAAACGGCGAAAGTTCTGATTTCCAAGAGCTGAGCAGGAAACGATCTTGACTCCACGATGCCAATCAAAGAAAGAAATTTCGCCGGTTACTCAAGAACAAAGTTCTCTCCCACAAGATTTACGCCCTCAAGACGTTAAAAGCAGACGACACTAATTGGAGTAATACCGTTTTTCCGTTGGCCTATTCCATGGAGTAATATTCTTGGAGCGAGAAAGAAACTTTCTTTAAAATTCCATAAAATTTGGTGTCTCCTACAATACTGCTCCATACCTTCCATTATACATTTCCATTGAGTAATTTTCTTCGAGCGAAAATGAAAGTTTCCCTAAAAATTCCATAAAATTTGGTGTCTACTAAAATATTGCTCCATGCCTTCCATTGTCCTTTTCCATGGAGTAATTTTATTGGAGCGAAAATGAAAGTTTCCATAAAATTTGTCTGTTTCCTTTTCACTACACTTTCATTTTTGCTCTAAGAAAATTACTCCATGGAATAGGCCAACGGAAAAACGGTACTACTCCTTGCTTGAATTTACACCAATTAGTGTCGTCTGCTTTTAACGCCTAGAGGGTGTAAATCTTGCGGGAGAGACCTTCTTTCTGGAGTAACCGGCCGAAATTTCTTTCTTTGATTGGCATCGTGGAGTCAAGATCGTTACCAGCTCAGCTCTTGGAAATCAGGCGTTTCGCCGACGATCGCCATTTTTCTTTTCGCCGTCAAGGAATAAATCCAGAGTCTAGAGCTCTTTTCCGCCATTGCATGTTCTTTTGGAATCATTTTAGCAAGGCCATGTTGGAATGAACAAACTTGTTAATGCGCAGCAAATGTAAGCCTTTTAATAATAATTAGCTTTTTGTTTTAATAAATTAAGTAGTTTTAATGAAACAGGCAGTTAATTATTATAATTTACGTAAATTCGGTCTATTAAATGATAATTTTGAATTAAAATTAAATAAACCACGACCACGAGGTTAAGACATTTGAACAAGGCTTGAGAATTTTAGCTTAGATTATTAAAAAAAATTTCTTGGCAATATATCGCCAGTATTTCGCTAATTATTTAAAGATATGGGATTATTTCGGTAATTTATTATTTTGTTAGGCTTAAAGTTGCACTTATTTTAGCGTTGCCTTAATATTTGTAATTAATTAATTTATTTTAATTTTTAGACGCGAATAATTTTCTTGGATAAGCTGTTGCTGGTCATTCAGAGACGTTTTCAAGTAGACTTGGAAGTTCATCCGATGTTAAGGACCCTCAATCCAGATGACATCTTTCTTGGATTTGCGAAACACGAGGCCTTCAAACTGATTGGACCGTGAATTTTTTCACCAAATTTTATTCTTAAATTTAATCGGTAACTAGCCTACCGCATTTAATTTTTCGCGGTCAAATTTTAATGTATGGAACGATTTAAATTTTTTTTGTAGAAAATTTTTGTAAACACCTCAATTGTTTTATCGTCAATAGAAAAATTTTGCGGTGCCTCACGTTCTTTGTATTCTTTAAAAAGTATCGATGATGGGGATGGCTTGAATTTTTTAGGGTCTGAACTTGGGGTAGTATTTTGAGACCCCTTTTTTATGCTTTTTTTTTACTTTTTAAAACAATTAAATCTGGTTTTAGGCTCATTTTTAGCTTTTAAAACAATTTGATTGTCTGATTTTTTGATGTAAGCTTAAAGAAGCTTAGAAGAGGGTCCTCAAAAAATAGGCTATCTGTTTAGAGCTAAAAAATTCAAACCTTCGCTCTTAATCAAACAATTTTTAAGAAAACAAAAAAGTGGTTTAAGGAATGATTTATTGAACAAAACATAAAAAATAAGGTGTTTACAAATATTTTCAACAAAAAATAATATAAAGTGTTCCGTAAATTGAAGTTTGAACGTGTAAAAGAAATTAAGTAGTTGCAAATATAATTCTAATAAAAATTTGAATTTTCTAGATTCGGTGATGTTCATCGCATCTTTGTAGAGAATGATTACTAGGCCACCACAGGTTGAAAACATCTTGCATCACAAATCCAAGGAAGATATCATCTGAAATGAGCGTCTCTAACAAAGGTCCAAATTATCTGCTAGGAAACTTCTCCGAATTACCAGCAACAGAATATCCAAGAACGTCATCGAGTCTAAAAATGAAAATATATTAATAACAAATATTAATAAGGATTAGAGGGGTCCTAACAAAAAAATAATTTTAATCTATGGTTTTGTTTACGTAGATTATTGAAGAAAGACTTTTTAAAATATTCCCAATAACAAAATTTAAAAATCACACTAACAGGGTGACCACAACAAAGCCTTGAAAAAAATATAGGAAAATAGGAAATTTACAATTGTTTTATAGGAAATTATAGGAGATGTTTCATTAAAAAAATGGGAAAATATAGGATATTTGCCATTGAAAAAATAGGAAAATATAGGTTTCAAATGATTTGGAATTAGTAAGACATGCTTTTCAACACAAACTGAAACAGTATTAAACAGTTCAATTTAAAAAGATTAAATAAAATTCGATAGCCAGATACCTCATGGAAATGACGGAATACTAAACTCAGGGCCCGATTAAGCAATTTTGCACACGGGGGCCGAGATAATTTGCGCCCTTTAAGTCGGAAAAAAAGGAACAGCAAATGTTGCTAAGGGGGAATAGTTAAACTCAATGCGCCCGCAACAAGCCTTGCGCCCGGGGCTAGCACCCCCTCGCCCCCCTTTAATCCGGCCCTGACTATAACATACTCAAAGGGCAGCTCCCTATCTCTGGAACAACCAGAGTTACGAGCCTCCAAAGTAGTGTAATGCTATTGCTATGGAGTGGGCATGTTAGTGAACACTTTCCTCAATAACTTGGCTCCTGTTTACTCGATGCCCAAGTTTTTTGTATGGCATTGGTTGGATGGGGGGCAAATAGGACTATAACATAATCAATGGCCATCCCCGTATCTCTAGTAGAACCAGAGTTATGAGCCTCCAAATTTTTGGTGCAATGCTATTCCTATGGATGGTATGTTTTTGACCATTGTTCTCAATTACTCGGCCCCTTTATTCTCGATCCCCAACTTTTTAGTATGGTTAGATGGGGAACTCAATGCGCCCCCAACAAGCCTTGTGCCACCACCCACGGCCTCCCCTTTAATCCGACCCTGACTAAACTAAAACTAAAAACACGATCTGAAGCAAACGACAAGTTTCTTAACTCTATTTTTTGCCGTTTCCCCATAACATTTTCCATGGAGTAATTTTATCGGAGTGAGAATCATGTTCCTTAAAAGTGCCTTACATTGCAGCTAAGTTTCCTAAATTATTTCTCCATGGTGGCAGGCTTGCAGCATTAAACAAGCTAAACGTTAGCTTGTATTATTAATCCTTGGTGGCAGAAATGTAAAACTCATTCATGTCTGTCACACTTCAAATTTTTGAATGACATCTACTAAAACCAACAGTGAGCGCGCGCAAAATATGAAAAAATTTCGAAAAATAGGAAAATATAGGAAAATTGTCTAAATTATAGGAACTAATAGGAAGGTATCGAAAAAATAGGAAAAATTATAAAATATAGGAATTGTGGTCACCCTGCACTAAATATTAAGCCAAATCAGAATTAAAGGGCTACTTTAAGGTCCTAGCAAAATAATAATTTAAGAAAAAAAGCAAGCAAAATATTCCCACAAATATAATGTAAGAATTGCACTAAATATTAGGCAATTTCCATATAAGAATTAAACGGCTACTTAAGGTCCTAACAAAATAATAAGGAATAACTCACGGAAACAATACCATAGATTAAAATAATTTAAGAAAAGACTACGTAAAATATCCCCGTAAATATAAATTAAAAATCTCAATCGCGTTCATGGCTCATTTTAAAATTATCAAATTTACTTAATTTGCATAATTAATGATAATTTATTAACAGTTAACTCTAATTAATTTAAACCATTTAATTTATTAAATAGACCGTAGTTCATTATCTAAAATAATTAAATACTGCCACGAATGAAATTTTAGAATCTCAACTCTATAATTTTTAAATGCCCTCGTTAATTTAAATTAAAACGACGGCATAAAGTAAAAACTTAGAGATTAGTGCCAGACCCAGATAAATTTTTATAAAAGGTTTAGCCTAGCCTAGTGCAACCTAATCTGGCCCCGTTTAACCATACGTTATTCATTTTAGGTAATATAGTTTCGCGCCGTTAAATGAGACCGAATTTACAAACAGTCGAGGTTTCTTATTTAAAATAGATAAGGAATTTAATTTCCCCTAATATGAGCCCAAGTACTTGATTTAAGATGTTCTAAATTAAGCCTTGTCTAACTGACCTCGTGTCTGGAAATTTCTTCATATTGTAGTTAATTTTCAATAATGAATAAGCATAATTAACTAAAAATTAACGCTACCTAAATAATTAAAACTCTAAAATTACATAAAATAATAAAATGCTAGCTGGATGGCTTTGGATTATTGAAAGACTTTCACACATACCGTACTAGGCTTAACCTTTCGCGTTGATTTCAACGTTCTAATGGACATTCAATGGCGCAGAGCTTAGAGTCACGTCCCAATATCGGCGTAAAACGTGGCTTTCCATCCAATATTGCCTTCGAAAGTCAGGATTACGAGGAGCTGATCAAGGAACGATGTTGACTGGTCGCCGGCGCAAAGTGAAAAGAAAACTGGACAAGTGGCGTCCGAGTTTTATAATAAATTCCGTCGTTGGGGGCGCTTTGAAGTGTGACGTGGTCGCTAATTCAAATAAGAGAACACACCGTTAGGCCTATATAATATTATAGACAGCGCCCCTAGCGGCAAATTTCTTCATGTATTAGATGTCAGTAAATACGCAACTACGTATACAGCGCCCCTAGCGGAAAATTTCTTCATGTATTAGATGTTAGTAAATACGTAACTACGTATACAGCACCCCTAGCGACAATTTATGAACTATCTATTGCTTAAACGAATCTCTTGCAGAATTTTATTATGCGTTAGATGTCAGTAAATACGTAACTACGTTTGAAGCTCCCCTAGCGTCAAATATGTGAATTCTTAATTATTCGTTCATAACCAGTAAAATGATAACA
Source organism: Phalangium opilio (assembly GCF_054372755.1). Classification (NCBI taxonomy): domain Eukaryota; kingdom Metazoa; phylum Arthropoda; class Arachnida; order Opiliones; family Phalangiidae; genus Phalangium; species Phalangium opilio. The sequence goes on from NW_028324226.1 coordinate 7,507,051, forward strand.
ACACGTAGTCCCTAAGTTACCCACAATCCCAATCCCGTTTAAAATCGCTAACAAGTTTTTTGTGAGTAGCTCCTCGATGATTACTCGTAATCCAGACGCAACCATTAATCCCCATCCATTTTAAATCACCAATGAATCCCTATCCTTTTTTAAAGCATAAATAAAAATCAGCAATAAAAGAAAATTTTCATTAGTGAATAGCCCCTCGACGCGCTGCCTTTAACAGTGCTAAAGTGATTACCGGGAACGTCTAATTAACCCATATTCCCAATCCATTTTAATCTAATTAATCCATTTTAAAATCCTATATATGCCTGTAATTTAATTGACAAGAAAAGGAATAAAAAATGAGATTCATTAAATCGACGAACAATTTATTTATTCTATAGTACATTTATGAAGTATAAACAAAAGTATATAGATATAAAAACAAAAAGTAAACTTCGTTGAAACTTGCTCGCGTCGTGTGATATGAGAAGCCCTCCTTTATCACTGAATGGCGTCGACCCCGTCCCCTCTTCTTGGCACTGGGAAGAAGACGTCAATAGGCTTATGATGCAGCAGATGCTTGTATTTTTCTTTGAAATTAGAAAAAATCATTTTTAACTCATTATCGTCATAAACACTAGTATTAATACTTGGAATGCTTTAATTATCAATTCAATTTTAAACTGAAACTCAGTAACAAATATCAGAAATAAAAGGGGCTGTTCGACCCTCCCCCTCTTTCTTTTTACCCAACGGCAAAGCTAAGTTCTGCGAGGAAGACCGTCGTTTGCCCCGCGGTTCGGACAGCCCCTTTAATATTCTGAGAAGTGTAAGATTCGACCTGTACTCGAAACCATCTCCCTTGTTAGTTTAAAGAATTAACTAACCCACAACCCGATCAACTAAGATACAGATTTTTAGCGATGTTTGAGAAACCAAATAATTTAAATTTTAAACTAAATCCTGTATGGTACCCGTGTTTTTTCCCCAAGGAAAATAGTAATCTCTGGAAAATAGCTATAGGTAATATAACGCTACCAGTTTTAAATGTCCATTCTCTGAGAAAAAGCTAGGGAATATCAAAAATATTTTTTAACTGTGGAATAACGCAGAGATTTCTAACTAATATCATAACTTTTATAGTATATTTTAGCCCAAACACAATAAAACAGCATAAAACACAATAACACAGCATTAAACAGCTTAGACACACAATAACACAGCATAAAACACAATAAAACAGCATAAAACGCAATAAAACAGCATAAAACACAATAAAACAGCATAAAACACAATAAAACAGCATAAAACACAATAAGACAGCATAAAAACACAATAAAACAGCATAAATACACAATAAACCGCATAAACAGGATAAAAACACAATAAAACAGCATAAAAACACAATAAAACAGCATAAAGCACAATAAAACAGCATAAAACACAATAAAACAGCATAAAACACAATAAAACAGCATAAAACACAATAAAACAGCATAAAACACAATAAAACAGCATAAAACACAATAAAACAGCATAAAACACAATAAAACAGCATAAAACACAATAAGACAGCATAAATACACAATAAACCGCATAAACAGCATAAAAAGACAATAAAACAACATAAAACACAATAAAACAGCATATAACACAATAAAACAGCATAAAACCCAATGCAATAGCATAAAACAACATAAAACACAATAAAATAAACACTCATTCAACAGCATGAAAACACAATATAAAAATTATTATATATATAAATATATTTTTTAGATTGCAGTTCAAATTAAGTTCACACACGTAAACATATGTAAATAGCCCGTATATTTAAGGTAACAATGACTCTTCTTGTAATTTCAGCTTGAAATCTATACAGTCAAGGTAGCCTTCATAAGCTATGCACTACACTATTCTATCTCACTTATATTACTTGTAATTACACTCCGCAATGACTTCCTGAAAACTATGCAGGGCTAATTGACAACACCTTTAGCGGTTGACGCCACGCGGTTAAGGGGTTGCATTTAAATGGAGCATTATTATATAAATTTCACTTTTTTCTCTGTAGTTCTTAACCACACCCATGCCGAAAATTATAACTAACGCTACTTTTACTTACAATTATAACGCCACTCACTTGGGGCGTGTGAGAAAAAAATGGGGCAGGACTAACTTCGAAATTGTATATTTTGAGGTTCAAGGTGTGACCTGGTGCTAAGAGCGTTTACGAAATTGACCGGAAAACGTGTAGGAAAACGTCTAGCGCTCTAAACGTAAGATCTTTCCAAGTTTGACGGGACAAAAATCTTCAGTGCTTTTCAACTTTCATTGTAACTTAGGCACTGCTAGTGATAAAACTTAACGAAAAAGGGTTAACGGTACGTCTAGGGTTTAGGGTTCTACACGTTTTTCGGTGATTAGGAAGAGTAATTACTCCATTTGACATCAAAATTTTAACTAATTAAAGGTATATTGAAGCAAATGCAGATGGTGTTACCAGTAGATATTTAATGAGACGTTGCTCAAGGATTGGTAATCTCATTAAAAAGTAATATCTCTCGAAAGTTGCGTGAAAGTTTCGATAGGCCTAATTGAAGAATTTCAAATTAATTACCAAAATTTTGCCTAGTAGCTTCTTCTACTTCATGTCAAACTAAATTATTTGGAACGTGTTCGCTAATACCAAAAGTTCATAAGAAGTTTTGTCACTGGTTACTGAGGGCTTGTCATGATGTGACGTAGGTGAACCGTCATAGCTTTTCGTAAGGCAACTCCTGGTGAAGCGCTGTCAAAGGCTTAGTACCGATTAAATATAAAGATGGGCAGCAAAAACCGAGTGTAGTAAATTCTCGCTTGTCGTTCTCGAACTAGCTCTCAGTATGTCTCTAGCATTTCGAAGTATAGATAATGTCATAGTTATGGAACATATCTTATAAACTTATGCTAATACCAAAGGTTTCCAAAAGTTTTATTTTAACGTTAGTTACAACGTTGTCTACTCACCTAAAAACTTGGTTGTCGTTAAAAAACATTAAACTGCGATTTAATAGGTTAAAGTCGAAGCAAGACTTGTTTTCCATGTGAAAAACCAATTTTTCTTTAGAACTTTAGGTTCCGAACAAGGCGTAGCAACGCATCTGTAACGTTTCGTAGACAGACTGTATTATTCGTCCCTTGATTTTTTCGTGTTGCCATAATAAGGTTTTATAATAAGGCAAGACAGTGATAACCATATAACTTAGTAAAACGTTTATTTAATGATAATATTAAAAGTCTAAACAATTTAGTTGCATTATTCGTCACCGTGAATCATTCTGACTTAGCATACAGTTTTAATTTAATTTTTAAATGGCATATTCTTCATTAGTAAGGTCTAATTACATATGATGAAAAAACATTTCTTTTTATTCATACTCTACAGCTTGTAAAGTTCATTCTCACGTGGGGCCCGTTCAATGTATAAAAAAAACCGTTATCTAAAACTAACATTTATGCAAAGTTCAAACATAATGCCACAATAATGTTTAGGGAATGGAACATCATTTGCGGTAACTTTGGACAATATTTGCGTAAAAAATTTTATTCAAACAATTTAACAATATTACGCTTCGAATAACATTAAAATGTGTATTACACGCTTTATATGTAATGTTTGGACAATAAAATTGTAATCGGTCTGTAGACTCAACATCAACTTTTTTATTCTGACAAAAAATATATAAAAATTTATATATAATATATAAATCATGTGGAATTTAATCAATATATTTGTCCAATAATGTTTTTAAGGTTTATTCTAAATATTGGGCATTCAACCTCATGATGGATTTTGATTGCGCAATTAGTGAAAGGTCTTGGGAATAATGAATAAGAAGATGAATATCGGAGATTCCCCCCATTTAATTTGTGCAAAATATTGAGCCGCATAAATTGAAATCTCTTTCCAGTATATTTCATTTCAGGAGAAACTGAAATATATTGGGATTACCTTTCATCATCTCTTTTATTTGAGCTCCTCCGACATTAACTTCTAATTAAAAACCAAATATTTTCAGTGCGGGAAAGGAAAAGCTAGGGATTAGAATAACTTTCAATAATTTTCCCGTGAGAAAAACTTTTTAATCCTCCTGGGATTTTCGAGAGTTTTGGCAAAGGAAAGGAATTTTCTTAAAAATATATTTACTTTTCGGAAACTATACCTTTCCATACCCATATTACCTTTGACTACAAAAAGAGGGGTAGGATATCTCGTGTTATGTCCCATTTTATTAATTGTTTGCATATTTTATGACATGAGAAGATGCAATTTTGAATTTTTTTATTAGGGTATATGTTGGGCATTTTTGGGGGGGGGGGAGCTATTGTGAGTAGAAAATGTTTTATGACATTTTGCCGACAGAGCCACTGTTACTTTTCTTATGTAAAAGTTGGCGAATTTAAATATTCGCCAACGTGGTTTTCGCCAATATGACCCCAAATCGTTTTCGAGTGTTTTAGGGATGACCCAAAAACGAAGATAAGTTATTTTTTCAAATAATTCATGTTTTATAATCATGTCTTTAAACTGAAAAAAAAATTAACATATGTTACTTCGGTCATTCCATTTTGTTCTCTTATCATTTACTTTTTCTAGTCTTTGTCCACTAAGACATTTTTTATTAATTAAATTAGAAATCATTGTCTTTCAGTTTATTAATTAAATTTAAGGGGTCATTACGTAAATAATCCAATATTAACTTGAAAACAGTGGCCCGGATGGCAAATTGTCATAGAAATTACATTTTCGACTCAAAATCGCCCGAAGAACATCCCCTTAATTTATGGCAGACTTATCAGAAACACCCTGTATATTATCGCTATGTTCGTCAGCATTATTGGCGTAGTACTAATGTTCTCGAGTTTTACGCACATTTTCTCCCCTTGCCACACTTCTCAATAAAATATACGACCTATAACTACGGCTATAATGTCCGACCTCTCTTTCATTTTGGTAAAATCTATTCTGGCAAGCCAACACCGCATTCGGTATAATCCTTTTATCCAATATCTCCGTGTCCTCTTTTATTTACGAAGAGTTCGGTCTTTGGCCCAAATTCCAAAAGTCTTCGTTTTGTTTAAAAGGTAGAAGAAATTTCGATTTAGAAAAGGCGCTATTTCGAAGGGAGTGTTAAGGTATACATGACTGAGATCGAAAGTAGCCTCTACCGCGTCTTTTACCGTTTCTCATGAATAAGTAATCTGAGAATCGGTTCCCAAAGTTTCTCTCTCGAATTTTAAAATTAAAGCCAGCTATCCTGGCAAGGACACGCGAAGAAAAACAAAAGGAAACGATTGCTGAACTACCGAACTCTAAATTTCATCGCCTTAAAGAGATAGTGACAAATAATGGGTTCTAATAGATTTTAAAAGCACCTCTTAAAGGAAAAGATCCCGGTTCTACACATTATGCCTTAAAAGAGCGGCTTTTATCTAAATATAAAAGGCAAAATATTAAAATAAATAAACGATCCCTTATTACAAAATACTTAGCATTTAACTAGTTTTGAAAAAGTGGACCACAGCGCCACCATTGGTTTAGTGGTGTCTGTTACACAGAACCCCTTAACCTTGCAAGTTCTGGCTAGCAGACACCTCTAATCATGTCGAGGAAGTAGTCAGGTTTTTTAAGACCAATAAAATGGGAAAAATTATTTTTAAATAAGAGGTAATTCACTTTTGAATATTTTTCCATTTATTTTTTTATCATTTTCCCATTTATTTTTTCAGCATTTTCCCATTTAATTTTTTAATATTTTCCCATTTAATTTTTAATATTTTCCCATTTAATTTTTTAATATTTTCCCATTTAATTTTTTAATATTTTCCCATTTAATTTTTTAATATTTTCTTAATATTTTCCCATTTATTTTTTTTAAATTTTCCCATTTATTTTTTAATATTTTTCCATTTATATTTATAATATTTTCTCATTTATTTTTTTTTAAATTTTGATATTTATTTTTTTAAAATTTTCCCATTTATTTTTTAAAATTTTCCCATGTATTTCTATTAATATTTTCCAATGTATTTTTTTATATTTACTTCGATTTTTAGAAAACAGGCCGTTCTTTTAAGGTATAGTGTTGTGTTGCCTGAACCTTTCTTTAAATATTCAAATCTTCCAAACATACCAAACATTAGCCATGTAGCCAAAATAGTTCCTTTCTTCTATCTGAAATCTTTCCTGAAATGACAAAATAAAACATTTTAGTACAAAATTTCAAAAGTCTTATCACAGACTATTTATATAACTGTACAAGAAATCCTTTACGATTCCTAAAATCTTGGTTTAAATCCAAAAATGTATTTGTACATGGAAATACCAAGCGCTCGTCTCCTTGGTCAGTTCAATTAACTACTTCATTTTATCGTTTAGGTCCAATAAAATATCATTTCATGCATAATATTCTTTAATTTCCTTAATAAAGCCCAGCACTCTGTATAAACAAACCTAAAAAATAAAATTTAATTAAACTCATTTTTCCAATGCTTTAATATAGAGCAATTTGTTTAAAATTCAGAAGGCATTTTTATTTTATTTTAACATGATTTTTTTTTTTTTTTTTTCATCCATCATCGTCGTCAAACCGATATATTTTTTAATTAAATATGACAACATAGTTTGTACAAAGTTTTCCGACGAATAACCAACCAGGCTTTTACTCGGATATATTCCATAAAAATATTAAAAATGGAATAAACCTTCGATTGTAACCTCGGCGTTTTTGCGTTTAGTATTATTTATTTTGTTAATTTTGCGTTATTTTTTTATATTAATTATTTATTCCTATGGACTGTGCGCCTTCGTGAAATGGAAAGTGCTTTTATGTGTGACAAGTTTCGGCCATAATAATTAGCTAAAGACTTCCAAGTTATTAAGGGTAGGAGTGGATCTTTCTCCGTTCCGCCATCGCTTAACGATGACGTCGCTTTATTGTCATGGTTACGCGTACCATTCTCCCCTTTTGGCAGTTAGAATATATAATGGGAGATATGGTCAACACCGGCTACCATTATTGTATATTTCTTTATTTTTTTAATATTTATTTTTTTATTTAAATATTTTTTTTGATATACATTCGATTTTTTTTAATTCAACTTTGCTGTGTTTTTCGACCGCTTTTGGATAAAGGCATAGTGATAATGGATATGAAGCGGAAAAATGGCTTTTCATTATTTTAATCTCTAATTTTTTCAATTTAATTAGTTTAATTTAACTAAATTCCTGCCTTTTTTACAGTATTTTGATGACATGGATATTAGGCTTAATGAAGAACGCTTTTGAAACATTGCTTACGTTAAAGAGAGAAAGATACCGTCGCGGCTGATATTTAAAAATAGTTCTAAAGTTTATTTCGGTTTTTCTTAGAACACACCCTTAGTTTTAGAAAAGTTTATTTTTACTAAATAGCTAAATTGAGATTTAAGAGGTTTTCAAACGGAAACTATGTTGAATTAACCATTAGTTATTAACATTACAAAATAGAAAGTAGACTTTACTAAATGGTTTTAAATAACTTTAATTTAAAGTGTATTCATTTATTTCAAAGAAACTTAATTTTTTAAGACAATATGCCTGTAAATAATATGTTCTAAGCAAACTTATAATTATATATTTACTTTTTAATTATAATTTTACTTTTTTTAGGTTTCAAAAATCTGAGATTAAAGTTATAATTATTCTTTCATCAAATTTTCCAATAAACTGTTTTAATTTGTAAAATACACCCAAAATATGTGGGGTTTTCGACCTATTTTCATATAAAAAAGGAATTTTTCAATTATTTAAAAAATAAAATTGATTTCCAATTTTAAAACTAAATCAACCACATGACTAATCTCTCTTTAACGTAATTAATTTCTATTTCGTTTAAATTAACTAATCAAATGATAAAACATGTGAGAACATCAGAAAAAGAAAAATCACAGTTTTCATCATTTAATTCTCAAGTATCATTCGCGATAATTTTTCTCTCATGCGAATCGCGATGTTCTAAATTAAGCAGCGTTATTCGTTCTAATTTGAAACGTACTAAATACTAATTTGATTATTTTCACCTAAAATTGCCCGTAATGTTTCGTATTAAAATACTATATACTTCAACTACGTTAACTATTAATTAACTATAATTATAAACGATTTTTATACAAAGCGAAAATCGTGTATCACTATAATATTTGGAAAATTAAGTTTTACTTCCATAGTCTCCATGATTTTTCGAATCAAAAATGATTTACTTCATTTGCAAAGTCAAAGCGTGGCGTCAAAAATATGTTTACATCTTTAGAAAAGTCATATTACAGATCTAATTAGAAAATAATTAGACTTCTTTCAATTATTTTCCAATTATTCTCTCTGATCAGGCTCAATAATTTATTTATTTATTTGTAAGAAACAGGAATGAATAACGAGTCTCAGAGTGTAAGAAAGAATAGGCGACAGATGGAAACAGGATATAAATAATTTTTGTCATCAAAGGGTACATTTAAGAAGTTTAATAAGATTTTTTGAAGGTCTTGATCGGGTAAACTGTCATTCATTCCCGCTTCCTTTAAATAAATAAATAAATATTTGTTTCGTCAAGCAAATGCATTTCTGTATCATTTCAGTTTTTAATTTTAATTATTTTTAAAAAAATTATTTAGAATTATTTCGACTTCCGATTTTTTCATAATAATGATATTTTAAAGCGAGACTCTGCTTTCCATAATTTTGATAGACCATGAAATACGTGATTTCCCTTTGTTTTAGAGGGAGATTCAGTCTTAGACAAGAACATATTTCCCATTGTAAAATCAAGTTTGCAATAGGACTTTTGGTCCCTTCTAAGGTTTGATACGATTATATTTGTGGTAAGGGAAAGTCACGGGACGATATGGTTAATTGGATTGATTGATCTACCCTTTCAGAAATAATAATTCTGATTGGTGTACAACAATTAAGAACAATAAAGAGCAACATTTAGATCATCCTCCAATCAAATAATAAGGCGTAACAATTCTAATCAATAAAAAAGGTGTAGTTCAACATGAAACAATTTTGAACTATAAAGCAATTTTGAACAATTAAAAACAGTTTTGACCAATTTGAACATGGAAAAACATTTTGAAACAATTGTCAATCATTAAAAAACAATTGAAACAATTGTCAACGATGAAAAACAAATTGAAACAATTGTCAATCATTAAAAAGCAATTGAAACAATTGTCAACGATGAAAAACAAATTGAAACAATTGTCAACCATGAAAAACAAATTGAAACAATTGTCAACGATGAAAAACAAATTGAAACAATTGTCAACCATGAAAAACAAATTGAAACAATTGTCAACCATGAAAAACAAATTGAAACAATTGTCAACCATGAAAAACAAATTGAAACAACTGTCAACCATGAAAAACAAATTGAAACAATTTTGAACGATGAAAAAACCAATTGAAACAATTTTGAACGATGAAAAAACAAATTGAAACAATTTTGAACGATGAAGATCAAATTGAAACGATTTTGAACGATGAAGAACAAATTGAAACAATTTTGAACAATGAAAAACAAATTGAAACAATTTTGAGCAATAAATAACAAATTCAAAAAAATTTTAAACAATGAATGTCAAGTTAAAACAACTTTGAACAACGATTATGAAGTTCAAACAATTTTGAACAACGAATATTAAGTTCGAACAATTTGGAACAACATATATCAAGTTCGAACAATTTGGAACAACATATATCAAGTTCGAACAATTTGGAACAACATATATCAAGTTCGAACAATTTGGAACAACATATATCAAGTTCGAACAATTTGGAACAACGAATATCAAGTTCAAACGATTCTGCCAATGAAAATCAAGATGAAAGAAAACTGAACAGTGAAAAACAAGATGAAACAATTGTAACTTTTAAATCAATTATTAAATACTTCCGACTTTTCAAATAATTATATTTAGCATCGATTAATATTTAAAATAAATGTAAAAAATACAATTTAAGATACTGTTTTTCAGAAAGATATAGTATTATAGCTAGCAGAGTCTTGCTTCAAAAATCACCGATAATTAATTAATTATAAGCCGATATTAATTTAATTCATATGAATTCCAAAACATAATAAATATAATTTTATGAGTATGAGTGAAAATTTTAAACAGTGATCATGAGAATTATTTTTGGTTTTCATTTTAAGTTAACATATTAATCCCCCTAAATGTCTTTCGATATTTTTTATATATATAATACATATAGGCTTCGTCTTAAATTCACAAAATGTTTTCATTGATTTTGTTCTTAAATATTTCTTAGAAACCCCATTTAAAGTCTCCTTAATTTTAATAAGGAGGAAAAAATAATCATTATTTTATAAAGGCAGCGACCGATGGATCAATAATTGGTTTATATATATATATATCTTTTTTTCTCTCGTATATTTATGTATATATATCCTAAATTTCAAAATAACCGTGTTGACTATATTATGTGCATTTATATATTATGTAGAGCGAAATATATATATTTATAATTTATTTAATTTAAATTGTCTTTTATATATACCACCTTATTATATATAATTATTTTAATTGCCGTTTTCCCACCATATATTTGAGACGTTTTACTTTTAAAAAAACCCTTATCCGTTATTAATCTCCGCACAAAACAATTTAAAAATATCACATTGTTTAAAAAATTAACTCCTTTTTCGTAGCATTAAAAGGAAAACCGGAGATAAAAATTTGACTGTTTAATTGTTACATTATACCTAACATTTTTGCATCTAGAGCAATGGATGGACTATAATATATAAATTACTAATTTGAATTTGTTTTATATTTCCAGCATTCAAACTTTCAATCCTGGATTAGCACAACCATGGGCTAATTAAGACGTACGAACGCGGATAGATACGAGCAACTAGTAGAGGCACCAAACTACGAAAAGAACGAAAAACAGTGGGACTACGTCATCAGTAACAAGATTTCAAATAGCACGTGGCTGTGACGTGAGATGCTTTTAAGGCGGACTGGAGAAACTAATTTTAAACTAAAATCTTATCACGTAATCACCTCATTTAAACGGATGTGACGTCAAAAAAGAAGGCGGGGCCGGGGCAGTGCTATTATGAGCGTTTTTCTACCAAAATTTAAACTGCCTTCATTAAAATTTACATTGGATATTAAAATGATTAAATTTTTTGATGCAAACTAATTGACAATAAAATAAGTATCTCTATGAGACTGCTCTTAGATGACGCTGCGGTAGTCCTTAAAATGTATCCGAGTCCAAAAAGCTGAACTGATCTAAACCAAATACTTGTTACTTTTCCCTTTATTTAATTTTACATTGGTTAGTGAAGTGATTTAATTTTTTAATGTAAACTAACTGACAAAAAAAATAAGTAGCCCTATGATACTACTCTTAGATGGCGCTGCGGTAGTCCTTAAAATGGATCCGAGTTCAAAGAACTGAACTGAACCAAATACTTGTTACCTTGCCGATTTAACACTTCTATCTCAATTTGGAAAATCTAAAGCCTTTATTAGAGGGATGCTACATGAGAGTCATATCCTCTCTTTCATTAGCCCATGGCACAGCCAAACTTTCAAATAATCAAAGTTTAATACTACAAAAATGCAAATCATTTTTACTATATACTTATTCTTGAATATAAATTGAACTCTAGTCGAATTTTCATCTCATAGTTTCCCTTTTGTAAGTAACAAAAAAGGCGTAGATATTATCATATTTTCAATATTGTAAAAAAGTTAGGAATGCCGCTCGAAATAATCCAACAAAAAATTTTCTCAAAAATTCACGAGTATTTTATACAGGTATTTTAAACGAAAGCCCCGATGAGAAACGCCATTGGAATTTGAAGACTTTCCTTGAATTATCATTATTCAGTTATTCTTCTGGTAGAAGGTATAATCCGTCGATAATCCCGAAATCTAATCCCCAATCTTAACTTTCTCTTTCGCTTCTCGCGGATGGGGGGTGGCCCGTGTTTCCCGCCACCAGTCGCCAACCGGATTTCCTTCCAAGTAAAAATGGCTCAAGATTTCCATACTAGAATTTCCCTTTAACCGGAATAAGAAGCGCGGGAAAAAGGCGGTATGTAATAAAAAAAAAATCCGACTTGAAAAAAGTAGGAAAGGATGGAGAAAGAGGGTAAAAATCATTGGTGCGGAATGTCATCATCTTCCGCGCACGCGTAGATTCATTTTTATCCGTTGCTATGGAAACCGGCTGCTGGCTCTCGTGATGGTGTGCTTATAATGTACATACGTAGTTTACGTTACGTATATAGTTTCTGGAACCCAAAAAATTGTATATCGTATTTGTTGGGGAGGGGCCCGTTCCCTAAGGTCACAACGATGCCCGGCCACAATCGTGAAGAAACTTTATAATTCAAATGGTTCCGATTCGATTTAGTAGCGCGTCTATTTTGCTGTTTAATTCGAGGCTATAATTCAATATCCTTAGCCATCGAATATTATTTTGTTCAATTTTAAACGTCTCTAAAACGTCGGTCCGATTTTCGTCAGCCGTCCATTTGCACAATTATATTCGAAGATGATCTCCTAAAGAAAAAAATAAGAAATTATTAACTATATTGCTAGCTGTGAAGCGACAAATCAGTTTCTCAGTTAGGTTAAGAGGTGTTAAATGTCATCTTAATGCCCAAAAATGAATCCGTTGCATCAGGGATAGATTTAATTTTAGAAGTAGGAATGGAGAACAGAGTAATGTGGGCACGAGTCAAAGTCCCGGACCCCCTTCCAAGGGACGGAGGGGTATGAATGAAGAGGCGGGTCATAGAGACAGAGGTAAAAAGGAATTACGTATTTTTCGCCGTCTCCGGCAGCAACGTCATCAAAAGGCAGTTTAAGTGAGCCAATATGGTAATTTAAAATTTTCGTTACGTGTTGGGGAGGGAGGGGCTCTATACTGGGTTATGAGTCGGACTGAAGTAAAAACTAACCGTTCTCCATTCCTACTTCTGAAATTACATCTATGCCTGGATGCATCTCACATGGCAAAATAAGTTTGAGAGGTTATGGATCAATTCATTTGCAATCCTTACAAATAGTTTACTTCCCTCCCAACATTTCTTTTCGTATTTAAAATATAAAGTAGCACCAAATTGCATTTAAATTAATATTGCCTTCAAGCATATTATATTGCACAAAGAGTTAATTTGGGCAACGAAAACCCCAAACACTCTGTATATAGTATAAAATTGCTGACTGAAATAGGAAAGTTCTTTTCCAATTTTTTCCAACGTCTTACGTTTAAACAAATTTTACCAAAATTTATTGTAATGTTTCATTATCATCTCAATGGTTTTTACCAGGGATCCATGTAATTTTAGAAGCAGGAATAGAGAACGGTTAGCCTTTACTTCAGTCCGACTTATAGCCCTTCAACACGTAACGAAAAAATTAAATTTTCATATTAGCTCACTTAAACTACGTTTCGATAACCTTGCTGACGGGGACGGCGAAAAATACGTAGTTCCATTTTACCTTTGTCGCTATGACCCGCCTCTTCTTTCCTATCCCCCCGCGTCCCGGGGAAGGGGGTCATGGACTTAGACGCGCGCCCAAATTACCCTGTTCTCTATTCCTGCTTCTAAATTTACATGGATCCCTATTTTTACATAGTGTTCTGCAAAGTAACCAAAATTCCTGACAATAAAGAATAAATAGCGTCCTTGGTTTCTTTATATAAAATAATTATTTCCAAGTTTATACCTCGTAATAAAATTGAATATGGTGTAATTCTCTAAAAAATCATACAACTAATCTAAAATTACTTAAAAAACGAAAGAGAGAAAGAGAAAACGAAAGGAAATCATTTCAAAAACCTTCGGAAAACGGAATTACCCCTGAAAGAATAGTTTCCTGTTACTCAAATAGACTTTTCGGTCAGCCAACCTGCAGGGGACAAAAATCCCTTCAAATTTCTAAACTCTCCAACTTACCAAAAGTTGATTTTGAGGGAAAACGATGCTGCAATCCCGCACGCGTGACTGGCTCATTAAGATCTTTTAAGCTAATTAATCCACTAGGAAACTACTACTTTTAATTAAGGCGCAAATTAACGGAAAATCTTTCGGTGGTGAAGTTTAAGGGGGTATTTAGACTAATATTTTATTTAGAGGTATCATTACCTGGATGGCGGCTTGGAGAGCGTTATAATATGAGATTCGCTGGAGGCGGATGGTCTGACTGAGCTAGTGGCGCCCTCTAGGGCTGCCGGGGCGCTATTCTGCAAGGCCGCTCCCAAGTTGGAGCTTGAGTTCGATATTATTACGTGTTGAGACCTCGTGGGTGTAATTGAGTTCCTGGCTTGATTCGAGGCTTGACCTCCTCCTCCTAAAGCCGATCCCGTCGTACCCATTCCTCCGCTGGAACCTCCAATGCCTGCTCCGATATTGCTCCCCATCCCTTGAGATCCAGAGCCGGCAGATGAAGAGGCGCTCATCCCCGAGTTAGGATTTGGGTTCGATAGACGATGACACGATGGTACGACGTTCATCCCGTTCAAATTTCCTCCTGCAAAGAAATTAAAATTGTTAATAAATTGTCCACCTCTGCTTTATAGATTCTCAAGGTTTTAAACAAATCAGCATTTATGAAACGTGCAAATTTTCATTCCTAACCACACTAATTAGCTGGAATTCCCAATATATTTTCAATGATCAATTAACGAAAATGAAGTCGTTGGTTAAATTACAACCCAAACTAATCACTCAACCCTTGAAAAGCAAATCAACCAAGAATATGGAAATCGAATCCCAATTTCAAGCTAACTTGGGTAGAACAAGTGCTCTTCAATATGTGTATATTATTGGTTAAAGGGATCGGCATTCGTAACCAGTAAGCCTGATCGGCATCCGTAACCACTAAGCCCATCTATGGAGGTCCTACATCCCGACCAAGCTTATCAAGATCAAATTTCGATCTCTTCTCCATGTCATCCAAAGGACCACTTTCCTGCCATGCTATTTTAGCTACTTCCGATATCCCAATAGCTTTATATAACAGATTTTGCCTTTGGTCATATTTTCGCATGCTTAAGAAATTGACACGGATAAATCTTCGGGCTAATCATTCTTACTTAAATTTAATTAGCTTTTTCTTTCAGATTATTATTTAAGATTTAAGGGGTTATCTGTAAAACACTCCAATGATAACTTGAAAACGGTGGCCCGGACGACAAAATATCAGAGAACGTTTTCGATTCGAAATAGTCCAAAGAACACTCGGGACCCTTTAATTTCTAACAGACCTTTCAGAAACAGCCTGTAGTTATAATACAAATTTGAATCCACCATCGCATGTACAGGATGTTTCTGATATGTCTTCCATAAGTTAAAGGTCAAACTGAGTGGAATGTCCTCCCTAACAAGAGCACCTAAAACAAGGGAATAGTCATACATGTGAAGAAGCTTTACTTTACCACCGTACGCCCACTTATACCCTTTTAATAACACATTACTGATACAGGTTCAATATAGTTCTTTCATTGATGACTATTGTAGGTGATATGTCTGGTATCAGTTTAAGCTGATAACCTTAGAAGCGACACAAGGAAGTTAAGTGGTGTAGCGATAATACTTTGAGGTGTAGGAGTAGCTTTGATAATATCATTTTATGGATGTCACTATGGCTGAATTGGCATGTGCTTACTATAATATCCGACAGATCTCGAAGTTTCAATGAAAGCTTCTATTTTTTCCTAGTATGTTAGCAAAACCTTGGGTTTAAGCAGGCATATATTTAATTTTAGAAGTAGGAATGGAGAACAGAGTGTGGGCGCGCGTCTAAGTCCCGGACCCCCTTCCACGGGACGGAGTGGTGTATGAAAGAAGAGGTGGCTCGTAGCGACAGAGGTAAAAAGGAGGTACGTATTTTTCGCCGTCCCCGTCAGCAACATCATCAAAACGTAGTTTAAGTGAGCCAATAAGATAATTTAAACTTTTCGCTACGTGTTGGAGGGAGGGGCTCTATACTGGAGTATGAGTTGGACTGAAGTAAATACTTACCGTTCTCCATTCCTACTTCTAAAATTAAATTTGTCCCTGGTTTAAGCAAGTTAAAAACATTTTGTAAATAACGATTAGCTCTTTTATGGCGCCATCTCTTTAAACGTTCCATCCCTTTTACTGAGTTTCAGATCATCAATGATCGAACTCATTAACGGGTGTCAGATAATAAAAAGAAAAAGGATGCCAGTAGAGAGAAGAATCTTGTTGGCGCTCCTGTGGCGATTTAACTCCCCTCTAACGGTCTAATAAAAGACCACCCGTTGATTACAAGGGGATTGGTGGCTCAAGAATGTTTATAGTCAAGTCTGCCAAGGCGTCGTTCTGCTCACTCAACAGTGCCTTCATGAGGGCGAATGACACTGCATTGGGATCCAGAGTCTCTCTTTTAAGAGAGTCTTACAATTTTCATGAAATAAATAGGAAACTGTGTGTGCAAACTGCAATCCAATATAGATACAAAGAAAGGCCCACTGTTCACTCCGATAAAAATGGGTCTTCGAACCCCATCCAATAAGCCTCTTCGATGTAACCACGAGGGTAAAACATTGCTTTCCTACTCGCTTTTCAGCGTCTGCGCTCTAGGCGTTTTGGGTCCATAGATCGCGCAGAGACGGCTATGGGTCAACCCCCTTGTATGTCTCGATGCTGAGGGTTCCCTACTCCCTATTTTACACCGAACAGGCTTATGTACGACTACAATTTCATCGCATGCGTGGGTCCTTCTACAGTATAGTTCAATAATGCTCTGCCCTAGCCCCCTTTAAGATTTCAATAGACTATTAAGGACACCCTAGACGAGCCATATGCCATAATAATTTTTAGAAAGACCGTAATATATCCCTGTATAGGGAAATCAATTCCTATCTTAGAATGATGGAAAATTACCAAGGAAAAACCGTTTTCCAAGTTCATAATTTAGCCTTTTCTTAGAATGCAATTAAATATAATTTTAACCGCCTTAGGGGATCTTCACGCAGCTTCATCCTTTACTTCCTTTAGGAAAACAAAAGTTCGCCCAAAAACAGTATGAAGATGAAAAAATTAATTTAGGTTTCGTTCACGCAACACCATTGAATGAAGAAATCGTGTAAAATGAGGGATATGAAGTCAGTTTAGTAACGGAAGTAGATTATTCCGAAGCGGGTAAATGAGACGGATGGTTCTGAAACTACCCTGAACTGAAAATAGCGGCAAACCTTAGTCTTCTACTATAAACAATTCCTGAAGTCCTTGGTGGAGAAATTTTACTGGGAAATCTGCAACAATTACCATTCTCCAGAGTGCCTCGCGAGTCGGTAGGGGCGTGGTAAGTGGTGCCAACTAGCGGTATTATTTCGAACTGCTTCCCTTACGTGAGATGGCTCGCATTTTTAAGACATCGAATGACCCTTCCCTCAATACTGATGGGAGACCTTCATTAGCGTTGATCTGGGAGGCAACGTCATACAGGAAAAATATGAACTTCTCAACCATCGCTCTAACAACAATACTTTATCTATTTTTTAACTTCCGGTATTGAAAGAAAAAAGCTTTAATTAACGCCAACATCTATGTAGTAGCAAGAGTAAATAAGTAAGGTTCATTAATAAGGTGGTAGAGATAACGGCATCTTCGGTCAATAGAGAAATCCGTTAAGAATAGGTAAGCTGAATCATTCCTAAAATTTGAAACAGGGAAAGTATTTTTGAAAATCCTCTACCTCTTAATAACTAATGAAACACAAATTTCCCAGCACAAATGCACATCATGGCGGTCAAGGAAGAGTTTCTATTCTTTCAATCAGCTTTATAGGTGCTTTTTTCGTGGTGCTATCCTAATTTAAGGAAATAACCGCGTAGATATGTGAGTTGGTAGTAAACAAACATAGCTCTAAGTAACCGATTTATTGCAAACCATACTTTGACAAGGTGATTTACCAAGTTATCCGATAATTTACCAATAGTTGCGCTGTGAGTAAAACTGATATAGCACTAAAATTGGCATAATTTACCGTTAAATGATATTTTACCAAAAACTTTAATGTTCCGTTTTCATAAATTTATATTATTTTTCATCTTTTTACAGAGTAAAATTATTTGGTTAGAATATCTTTTTCCTCAGAAAAATGCTTATTTTGTGTTAATGTACTATAGTTTTCACATACATCAGTTCTAAGTAGGGTTGGTTTTCGCACAATTCCACTTATCTTGCTGATCATACTATGGCTACAAGACGTTTTCAGTCCTTATTATTAAATTGAATTTTTTTCTTTTTACGAGGCGAGTGAAAGCTTTTATTGGCTTTATGAATTTTAATAAAAGCTAGAGCATTTTTTAAATCTCTTTTATTTTGTGGATATTAAAGAGTTATTATAAGAAAAGGTTTTTATATGCCACCCGCGTATGCCAAAATGTATTCAACTTTTCCTTATCCCAGACTAAAGATTGGATACAGCGAATGAATATTTTTTTACTACGCGCCTATGAAGACAGGAGGATTAAAATAAATTAATATCCTGTGAATATTTTTATTACAATTTTTTAAAAAAGTGTATTAAAATTTAATGATCTCACTAAAAGTGTTGAACTTTATAGTTATTAGTTTTATTTTCAACTAGGGAACACGGTATCCATTCCATCAATTAACAACCTTCACGAATTTTTCGTTCCCTTGAGAAGGTAATTTAGTGTTGTTAATATCCCTTGCAGGACTAACTGGATCGTAAATTGTGTGCATCAAGTTTTATTTTGATTAAATAATTCATTACTAAAATATATCATCATAGAGGGCTCATAGCGCGCCATCTCTTTGAAAACAATTCGTCACATTGCCATTATTCGTATTCAGCACCACTGACGTAGGGTATGGAAACTACTCCCATAGAGTCAGGCTTACTTACGAAGGTTCGCAGAATCACCGTCAGATGGCGCGGCGCTGTAACAACCTGGCGGTCATTCTGCGAAAGTTTGTAAGTTACCCAGATTCTATGGGAGGAATTTCCAGACCCTCCGTCAGTGCCGCTTAATAGTAATTATATAAAAAGGGCTTGGTTTGCCCAGGCCTAAAAAACAAAACGATAAGAGTTTTTTCCAGTTGACTGAAGCTCGGATATTTTATTTTTCTATATAATTTTAAAGACAATCCGTATTTTACTACTCTTTAGAATTTAATTCAATCTCCTGATTTTACTGGTAATGGATTTATTTCCTATAAATTAATTGAAATAAAAAATTACTTATCTCAGATTTTTCATGATAAAATTTTACGAAAATGGAATTGTTGTTGAAAAATCTGAGATAAGTCATTTTTTATTTCAATTAATTTATAGGAAATAAATCCATTACAAGTAAAATCAGGAGATTGAATTAAATTCTAAAGAGTAGTAAAATACGGATTGTCTTTAAAATTATATAGAAAAATAAAATATCCGAGCTTCAGTCAACTGGAAAAAACTCTTATCGTTTTGTTTTTTAGGCCTGGGAAAACCAGGCCCTTTTTATATAATATCTGTTCCTTCAGTCTGCATTTGTATTAATCTATTATAAAACAATTTTTTGCCTGAAATGCGAAATTTTTCACTTCTAGGACGAGGTTAAAAATGGCTCTACACTTCTACTAATTCTTATAAGATACGGCTCACAATTCGTTTTAGAACCCGAGCTTTATGGTCAACTTCAAAACCAACATCCTGCCACGATTTTTAAACTATCAAAGCCGTATCTTTTACAGTCCACTTTACGATTGCAATTATCCATGACATTGCGTGCACTGCCCTTGTACGTTTACAGTGATTGGCACCGTGGCCAGTTATTTTAATTAAAATACCTAGGCCACAGGTCCAGTTTTAAAAAAATCCTTATTTCCAACACTGATCCATCTATCCTTCAAGCTTTTACAATCACCCATTGCATAGACTCACTCAATAGCAGTGATGGGCATTTTTGATATTTTTCTTCCCTCTCCCACTCACACCTTTTTCAAATCTTGACCAAAGCGCCGCTCTCCTCTCCCATCACATAAGATGGTGAAATATTTTTAAACCTCTCCTCTCCTTACTTTATCAAATTCAAATACAATGCCATCTCATCTCGCGTGATCAAAATGGCGCTTTTCTATAGAAACCTCTCCTCTATGGCTCACCTCTTTTATTTTATAAAATGGAACCAAATATCAAGCGCACTACTGTTCGTCAGTGTTATTGAAAACTCATTTTTGAGTCCTCTCCTTTCAGTAATATACATTTTCTCTCATTTCATGGCAGCCCTCAAATCAGAGCCTTAGTTTGGCTCTCCTCTCCTCCTCTCCTTTCAGTTTTTTTCTAGTAGATATATCTCTCGGTGAGTTTATCCCGGATTTTGTATATCATCTCATTTTAAGCACCTGCAATGTCATCTGGTATTTTTCACTCATCTCATTTAAACACTCATGAAGTCTTAGTTTTGAACTCAAAACTATTTCTTCAATCTCACATAATTTTATTTTTAGCGCTCATCTCATTTTTAAATTAGCACTTATCTCATTGTAAAAGGGTGTTTTATTATATAACATGGCTCGAGCAAGCTTCAATGTAGTGTACTTTTTGTTTTTATATATGAGCATTTGGTGTTCGTTTATGCACCAATGCTATAAATAAGGCGCAATGTACTTGTTCTCAATGAGCATCTAATAGAGTTTAATCAAAGCTAATCAGATAAAAAAATAATGAAAGGCAAAATTAAAAGAGGTGAAGTCAAACATTAATAAAAAATGTCATTTTTGACAAAGACGGGAAAGTGTAAAAGATAAGTCCAGAACATTAATTGCCTGAAGCTACAGATATTCAAATTTTCCATTTTGAAAACATGACTATAAAACATCAATTATTTGATTAAATTCTTATCTTAATTGTTTTCACCAAATTTACTTCAGTAAATATAATTTAACATGAAAGATATGCATAGTTTTAAAAAAGGAACATGTTTGCATTTTATTTTCATTTACAATTAGGTTGAGAATTCGGCCCTAAAGGGAGAATAAAATGGACAGAAAAACGTTTTCAGTAATTGTAAAGTTTCCGAAGTTTTAAAAATTTACGTGTTGTGTAGCTCTCAAGATATCACGATCAATCTACAGATTTTTTCGACACTAATAGTGAAATCACAATGAAAATGCCTATGTTATTTTCCGCTTAATAATATTTCCAATCTTGAAATATAAAAATTTAAACTGATATATATACCATATCAATATTTCCAATTTTATAATATAAAACTTTAATCTGATCAAGCTACATTTTTTTCAGATATCTAAGTATTTGAATCTTCTATAAGCAAAGTATAAAGTAGAACATTGTATCCCTTAAAAAATTCTTGAAGGTGACTTATATTCTAGAACTTCTAGAAAAATACTGTGTTTAAATTTTATGGGGAAATGAAATTTAGGTGAAAAAACTAGGAAAATAATTTTTTCAGATAATTGATGATTTATAATCATTTCCTCGAAAAGGAAAATTTGAATATCTGTACTTCAGGCAATTAATTTTCTATACTGATCTTTTACGCTTTCTCTTTTTTGTCTACAAAGGCAGTTTTTATTAATATTTTCTAATTCAGTCTTTATATCATTTAAAATTGTTTATAATCATTGGAAAGAAAACTTATTAGAGCGTTGCGCGTCCATCGGTAATCTTGCTTCATTACCAGTAGTCGGTAATCTACCGCTCTCTTAGAATACTAAAGCTTATCTTATTAACGCGTGTTTTAAATTCTTTGAACCCCTATAAATAACATAAGTCGCTTCAAAGATAATCTCAAAATTTATCAAAAGTACAAACTCAAAACACGTTATCCCGTAATTTTCGTTTAGCTGAAAAAAAAACTGACTGCCACAACATAATTAAATAAACCTTTATTATGGTTGAGATAGTAGGGTTTCGCCTTTGAATGTAACTAATTTAAATTTCAGGCGGTGCAAAGTTTCTCTTTTCTATTTTACAGTTTTAGTATTTTTTACCTACTGCCCAAAATAAGTCTCCCATCAACCACTACTTTCATCCAGTATCTCACCAAGCAAGTATAACGACACCTCGTCAACCACTCCTTTCATTGAGTATAAGAACTTCTCATCAACCACTCATTTCATAGCACATTAAAAAACCAATTTCATTTCAACCACTCATTCCATGGAAAACCAAAAACTTATATCATACACTCACTTCAAGAAAAAAAATGCCCTTTTTACAGCCTCTCACCTATCACTCCACTCATGGACTACCGAAAAATCATATCTCACATCCAACTACTCTCCTCATGATCCAAAAAAATTGCTCTCAACACTAGGTTATCTCTCCGAGTTTTGAAAATAAAATATCTCACCACAAAAATACTCGTGGAGGTTGAAAAACAACCTCTAATCTCAAACTCACCTCCAATTTCAAATTTTAGTACCTCTCCTCTCCTGCTCATATCACAAGCGCAAAAAAGCCCTCTCCTTTACTCAGAAATTATTCAAAATTATGAGTAGGAGATGAGAGCGCCCATCACTGCTCAATAGTCTGCCTAAGCATGGATTTATAATAGAAGCTTACGCTTCCTTGATATTTCACTCACCTTAAAACGCGCACAATATTTATTCCTCGTCTGAAATAGTACCAGCCTGGCAAGCGCGTTTGTGACGTAGAATTTGAGGCAAATTCAGAGGGGGGTTGAAGTTTTTCACGTGATCAAGTAGTAATTTTTAATAGCGCGCGCGAAATTATTTTTAGAAAAGCGCGCGCGCACGCGCGCCGAAAGAAAACGTTTGCCTCAATTTCTACGTCATCAGGCCCCCCAGCCCCCACCCGCGCGAATTTTTATGACATAAATTTGTTTAAAATCAAAATGCCCTTCTGAAGGCTACAGTGAAATATCCATGAAGCGTAAGCTTCTATTATAAATCCATGACCTAAGTAAGGCAACTTAAGCCTTGGTCGAAACTAACATCTAAAATATAAATTAAAAAGGTATCTTAAGTATAGAATTTCAACCGAGACACATAATTAAACGAAAATTAGACCCGCCAGAAATTTTTTTAATAAATATAGTGTTATATTTATTGAAAAATATCAAGTTAAATTTTCAAGGCGGTGAAATGGCAAATTAGCGTCGTCTACTGTAGAGTAATGAACAACTAGCGTCGTCTGCTGTAGAATAATCTTTTGACGTACTTACATTTTTAATTAAATTAACATACTTAGACTTAATTAATTTTGATGAAACTTGAAAAAGGCACACCTTGAATAGTTACTTGTTAATTTGAAAGCATTCCGAAACGTAACTTCGCTTTAGTTTTTAAATGATTCAATGTGCAGGAGCACCAAAAAAACCATGTTATTCCTATGGGAAAATCGGCGAAAATCTGTGAATTTTCATTTAACATTACGTGAGGGTGTGGGATCTTATCTAGAAGGGCCTACCAGCCCTCTAGAATAAGGCCAATTAAATAGATCTGTAGCGCCACCTTTCCACGAACAACAGCGATATATTCTTAATTCTATTACGTAAGAAAATTATTTAATATGTTTAAATCTATCCCTTGTGACGAACATGTTTCACAAAATGAGGCTAGAGCTAGAACCATCTTTGTAGGGCAAAAAAAAAGTCTCAATTAGACTTGGAGTCTTGGACCCTCCTTATTGAGATTTGTAAATTATAATGAAAAATTTAACACCTTCCTAACCTTGAGCTAGACCACTAATCGTTGAGAAATGAACGTTATTTCAAAGGGAACCTTTATAAAATTTATAAATTCGAATCTGCTAATTGATTAGCTTCAAAATTATTTGGATCAATGAATATTAATGAGGGGGGTAAGGTGAAGGACGATGTATACAAACATATTGCGAAATAGAAATGTAATTCAATGGATATTTTAAGCCGTATTATACGGTCTGAAGGTTTAGTGAAATTCAATATTTACTCCGGGCTTGGGAGACAAACGTTTTCAATTTCGTTTCCGGCAGTTCAAAACATTACCCCCCCCCCTATGTGTGATAAGCTTATACGTACATAAAGCCCTTTCCTATTTAAATCAAAAGCCTTGATTATTTTTCTTAAACTCCCTTTCTCCTTGAGCCAGTAAACCCGTAAACATTAAGTTTTCAATTGGTCTAGCCTTAACAAAAAGGTTTTGTCTCAAATACAGGGTGTTTCTGATAAGTCTGTGGCAAAAATTAGAGGGTGTATTCTTTGGGTCAAACAATAAGTTCTTAAGATATGTTCCATAAGTATGATACTACCCATACTTCGTAATGCTAGAAGCTTACTGAGAAGTTGAGAACTAGTTCGAGAACGACAAGTGAGAATGGACTAAGCTCGGATTTGCAGTCCATCTTCCAATTCAGTCTGTACTAAGTCTTGACAGCGCCTCACCAGGCGTCGCTTTACGAGAATCTATGACCTACGTCACTTCATGACAAGCTCTCAGTAACCAGAGACTAACTTACGGAACATATCTTATGAACTTGTGGTCAAACTAAGAAGAAAATGTTAAAGAATAAGGGGGTCTTCAACTTGTAATTACCAAGAAATGTTAATCCAAGCATTGGCCTCTGAAACAAATAGACATAATGTGGAGTAGTTAGCTTTGCTTTACCAACGTACGCACACTTCTACACATTTATTAAAACATTTTGCAGGATATAAAATCAATTACGTTCGTAGTTTTAAGGCTAATATGTGTTACTCCATAAGTGTGGCAATTTCTTTGTTTTAGAGCCCAATATTTGGACGTTCATATCTCAGTAACTAGATATTGTAGACTTAATGTTCCTTGACATTTTCCACTCAGTTTGACCCTTTTATTTATGTCACACCTACGCAAAACACCATGTATAATTGGGTTAGAAATATTATTATCCGTGACGATGTCAACTGATAATCTATATAAATCAAAGTCCTGACTGACTGATTGACTGACTGATAATCAACGCCCAGCCCAAACCGCTTGCCCTAGAAGGCTGAAAATTTGCACGATCGTTACTCAAGAGTAGTAGGCGCGTACTAAGAAAGATTTTTTCCAATGCGCCACCATCTTCAAAAATGGCGCCCAGAAATGTGAAAAATCTTCTCTATGCAACAAAGACCGCGCGTTTCAACCGATTTCGGAAATATTTAGTACACTGGTTTCCTTTAACTTATAGACGGGCTGAAAGGTCTTTTGGGTTGTATTTGGTGCCATCTTTTTAAATGGCGGCCAGAAAACCCTTCTTTATGTAATAACGTCCGCATGAAAAGTAATATAAAATGTCCCGACGGGCTAACGGGCAACACCGAGTGCCTTCGCTCTTAGGGTGCTACAAAAATGTCATCAGTAAAATCTACCCATTTTTTATAACATTTTGATGGAAGTTCTTATTACATGCGAGCGACTCCGCGGGTAACAGCTAGTGAAATATATTATATGAATTATGACTCAAATAAAAAAATTATTTTTAACTATAGAAAAACACCTGAAAATTGAAAAAAAACTGTAGTAGTCCTATTATGTGTGGGAACTCGGGAATAGCACAATTAAATTTGGAGAAATCTCCATGAAAAAAGTCTTTCTTTATGAGAAAAAATGTGTATGAGAATAATCTTGAAGATATTTCTATCTTAAAACCAATGTTCGTTACTTCAAAACCTCATGGCCTTCTTAGTTGGAAAACCCCCTACTTACTCAATTCCGAGAACGTTGCCTGGGTTTATATAACACCAGAAGTTTATAATTATATCAAGAAGTACGTAAATTCGTATTTTCGCGCGCCATGTAAGTTTCTCTGCTATTCCCTCTCCATCCCCCTTTCCCGCGCAGTTAAATATCACGGTAAAATGGCCCTTAGAGGCACGCGTCATCGCCAGACACTTTACTTGTTATATAGGGAAAGAGTATCATGGTGCCAAGAAAAGAAGGTCCCCGTAAAGCAGGTTTTGAGCTTTTGTGCCAGACGATTGGTTATAAGCTATCGTCTGCTTTAATATGTTGTTAGAGGGCCCTCGATAGGTAGCCCTAGGCGGTTCGCGTGCGGTTGTTTCCACCGTCAAAAAGGTAAAAGTTTCATTATTATTATTATTATTATTATTATTATTATTATTATTATTATTATTATTATTATTATTATTATTATTATTATTATTATTATTATTATTATTATTATTATTCTTAATTATTCTAATGTTTTCCACTTCGTTTATTAAATAGCTTTTCTCGATTAAACATGGAAGGTAAACAAATGGTACGTCCTTTATTCACAGTTTCGTTAATAAATTACGAAGATGAATTTTTTAAAATTGATGAGACTGGAGTTCGCTGCAGCATAATTGAACATTTAAAACCGGATAAAAAGCTAGAACATTTAATAAATACGCTAAGTGAAAAATATATTTCATTAAAAGAAAACTGCAAGGCTGAAAAGAGGAGTACCGCAAACTTTCCCTGTGTTTGGAATAGCTGGTTAACGCAGTACTCGTTTGGACAGTTTGAAATTGACTTAGGCGAAAAACTTGATTTTAATGAAACTGAAGTTGCCCTCACTGTCTATTGGTTAGCAAGCAAGGTCGTCAAAGAAATTGAAAACTTTGAGCGGGCTAGGACTCTAGCACAATTAATAGCGAACGAATCAGCAAACCAACAAATTAAGACAACTTTTCTGAAAAACCTTTACGCAATCTTAAAACTGATGAACTGTACTCGTTGTGCAGGCTAGGAGGAGGTTGTCTAGGGGAGATAACACTACATCCCCGCATATTACCTTTGATATTGACCCATATTAATTGGTAAGTTAGATAGCTCCCTCTAGTTCATACGGTATGAACTTTTAACATTAAAGGTAAATATTAGTTTTGTATACCGAACTTTATCTCCGAGTTAAATACAAAGACGAAGTTTACTTTAAATAGCATATAATATCGACAAGTTATACTTCAAATACACTATAAAATCAATAACAGTTTTTTTTTTCAAGGAAACGAGTGCAGTTTCATGTATTGATTGTGTAACAATTTATAGGAGCCGTATATACTTCCATAAGTTTGTACTTCTATCTGTACAAGAAGCGATATCTAGTTTACTAGGGAGAAGGTGTAAATTCGCAACATTTCTAGCCTTACCTCCAGTCCAAACGTAGGTCCAGAGTTAATACCCGTCTCTAAACTACAACCAGCATCTCATTGGCTCTTGAAAACTCACGTCAGCGAAAATTACGTATTTTCAGACTAAGGAGAGGCGAAATAGCCTCCCGTTGTATTTTGACTATGGCGCGCAAATACTTAAGCATCTTATACCTTCTCCCTAGTAAAGTAGATATCGCTTCTTGGTCTGTATGTACCTCTATAGTCGTACATGCGCTTTGACCAACGACATTAAAAAGTTCCTATTATTACATGACTAGATTAAAAGTACATAATGAGGTTTAACAACTCTCAAACGTCTTGCACATCGATTGCGGTTTACACTTCATTCAATGTTATTTCTGCATTGTCAAGGGTAGTGCTTTCAAGGATAATAAGCATAATGGGGCCGCTTGAAAAACAAAGATTAGATAATGAATCTGAGATTTCCGGTTCAAGGATTACGGTTTCCGTTTCACCATTTCAGCTACAGCTAATGAAAGCGCTTTTAAAGATTAAAATTGAAATAAAAATATCTTTGAAGTTTGGCGCGAGAAAAACCATGTGCTTTGATATTTTTGATTTTCATTTTTTTCAGGAATTTACATCAAAAATTTAAAATTGTTATTCTTCAATTCAAATAAGACGGGCTAGGGTGACCACTCCTCCTATATTTCATATTTTTCCTATATTTTTAAGTACTTCCTATTTTCTTCTAAAAAGACATGATAATTCCCCTATAATTTAAACTCGGGATCGATTTTGCTGACAGCTACTCAAAATTGAAAATGAAAAGCACTGCATGCTAGTAAGGCGATTCAACCAACTCCGAACAAAGTACAAAAAGCCATAAGTTATTGTGATAACCTATGTGATAATTTATCTCAGATAGCTTTTTCGATGCAGTGATATTTAGTATCTGAAATGAAAATATGGGTCCTTCGCACTTAATATATGGATATAAAATTCTCTAAAAAATTAGATTTTATTCCATATTCTTCATGAGTTTCCTCCTATTTCATCCCATATTTTTTATTAGTTTCCTCCTATTTCTTCCCATATTTTTAAAGAATTTCCTCCTATTTTTTCCCATATTTTTTATGAATTTCCTCCTATTTCTTCCCATATTTATTATGAATTTCCTCCTATTTCGTCCCATATTTTTAATGAATTTCCTCCTATTTCTTCCCTTATATTTAATGAATTTCTTCCCATATTTTTAATGAATTTCCTCCTATTTCTTCCCATATTTTTAATGAATTTCCTCACATTTCTTCCCATATTTTTAATGAATTTCCTCACATTTCTTCCCATATTTTTAATGAATTTCCTCACATTTCTTCCCATATTTTTAATGAATTTCCTCATATTTATTTCTGTATTTTTTATGAATTTCTTCATATTTAATTCTGTATTTTTCCATGAATTTCCTCATATTTCTTCCCTATATTTTTCATGAATTTCCCCATATTTCTTCCCTATATTTTTAATGAATTTCCTCCTCTTTCTTCAATATATTTTTCATGAATTTCCTCCTCTTTCTTCAATATATTTTTCATGAATTTCCTCATATTGCTTCCCTATATTTTTCATGAATTTCCTCCTATTTCTTCAATATATTTTTCATGAATTTTCTCCTATTTCTTCAATATATTTTTCATGAATTGTCTCCTCTTTCTTCAATATATTTTTCATGAATTGTCTCCTCTTTCTTCAATATATTTTTCATGAATTTCCTCCTATTCCTTAATATATTTTTCACGAATTTCCTCCTATTCCTTAATATATTTTTCATGAATTTCCTCCTATTCCTTTATATATTTTTCATGAATTTCCTCCTATTCCTTAGTATATTTTTCGTGAATTTCTTCCTATATTTTCCAGTATTTCAATGTTAAATTTCCTATATTTACTACAAAGGTATTAAAATTTTCAGTGGTCAGCTTGAGCTGGAACTTACACCAGAACGACACCAAAAAGTCTCAAAACATGAACGAGATTAAAATAAAACCATCCCTCTCGCTTTGTCCAGTCGACCAATTACTATCATTATACGTATAATCCATTAAAAACTCTAAAATATAATTGAAAGAATTTCGCTGAAATAAGCCTGATTTGAAATGGATGTATACACGTATATATTTTTGAGTGAAATAATTGTGAGAGCAAGTAATTTGTTAAACTCATCGTACCACGAAAGAGTTCAAAAGATACGGTAGTGGTTTGGCCTTCCATCTGAATTTTTTGACGTATCTCCCTGGTTGCTCCGATTAGGTATGGGCGAACCTCCGTTTAATTAGGCAAGCCGAATTAGAGCGCGTAATTACATTAATTAGAAGGGATCGCTTCGCACGGTTCAACAGCGAGAGCTCTTTTACCGCAGCTTCACTAAGTTTTAGCGCCTAACACGAGGTTGGCTTGTTCAGTTTCGCTAATTTTCGCACGTTTCGGGCGTTTGACGTTTTGGGGTTTTATCATACTACTACCCCAATGTACGATAGCACGTCAAATTGCAGAGGTATTCCCTAGAGTGACCCCTATTAATTTACTTTAAATAGTTTTTAACAAACTAGTCATTCAAAAATTAGACATCCTAAACTTGCCGAGTAATTAAAAGATGTCCGAATCAAAAACAAAACTTTGAAAATATATTGACGTAATAATTTTAAAAAATAAAAAAACTTGCAATGAGCTCTAGTATTAATGCTGTTCCTTAGTGTTTCACACAGAAATGCACTGTTAAACCATACATTGTCTTGCAGCACCCTAAGACAATTTATCTCAAATTGACAGCAATTAAAATTAGCGAACTGACTTTTGTTATTTTACGTTCAATAGCTTCACCGGTCGACTTTGCTTGAACTTAAAACGGAAATGTATTTAAAACACGAAATTATTGCAAAGGTAAGAAATCATCAGACTTTAAAATAACGCTGTAACTTTGGGTGTACCGAATAAAATCCCATATAATCTTCCAGAGCTCTACCCTTTGACAAGTAAGCTAGAACATTCAGAAGTAAATAAACATATTTTAAGGAATAAATGTTTTAAGGGTTCGAAATATTGTAGATAAAGTTCCAGCACTATTTGTGATAGTTCGCCGAACCCACCCATCCCATTGAGAAAAGAAATGGACCTACTTTCTAAACAACACCATATTCCTTTGCTAAATACCACATTTTCCTGTACTCAGTAACATACTAGCAATACGGAAAATCTCTTCGATATCTTTGATATTTGATAAATTACAGCGGCTACTGAATTTTACAATTAGAAAATATAGTCGATACGTTGTTGTATTGTGCTATGATATATATATTTTTGTGTATTATCATAAATCGATGTAAGGTACACAGAGGGTATGAGTATAGCGTCTGTTTTCTCAATTTCAGAATCCCATTTTCGCGTTTTAGTTTTGCATAAATTTATTTTCATAAGTCTCCAACGCTTATGTAAAAGAGGATCTGTATTTTATTGTTGTATAATGTCCCTTAAAATTTCAAAGTACTTTAAAGGTGGGCGTGGGCTCAGTAATTGAGTTGTATTTCTCTACGCTCACTGTGAACGGGTCTCTAAAACCTATGGGCTTTATAAAAACGCACCAAAAACCCATCACTAAAATCTTCAATTTGGATGAACTTTCATATTAAAGATAGTTTAAGATATTTATTGTTTCAACTTCAATAATATTTATTATTTTTTATGAAACATTTTAAGACTTTTTTTTATTAAACAGTGACTTTTGAATGACAATTTCTACAATGCACGCAACTGCTAAATATAAAAACCCTAAAAAAACCTGGTGGGCTGGGTGTTTTCGAACCCTGCAGAACATTACTACTATTCAAAACCATTTAGATTATTTCCTCATGAAATCAGCTCCCAACATACTTCAAAATTTCTGAATCGGAATAACTTAGTTTCAGAAGCTTGCTAATACGACCCCGGGGTTACGAGGTTTAGAAATCTTGACATTTTGTGACCGCTGACTCCCCATAATGTCTTGCGATGGAAAGCAGGAAAACGAGAGGATTTTGAGACTTTCCTGGAACCAGAAGTAAGATAAGGGGCTAGAAGTATCGAGGTAAACAAATTCTTCACTTGGCGAGAGTGAATATTCTTGATAACACACCAACGGTTGGCCGTCTGGTAGCGGTTCCTGAATTTTGCCTCCAAAATGTGAGACGCTCGTGGTGGTAGACGGCCGAACTAGATTCAAGCTCCCGCGTCCGTGTTCCGCGGCTTTAGATTGAGGGGAAGGGGATAGGAAATTTTTTTGGAACTCGAGCAATTTCTTTCTCTCCAGTGTAGGCGCGTGGGAAGCGGCATAAAATCCTCAAATTTGTTCACTAGTGCCAGGATCTTTCACCAATGCTAGAGCACTTTACTTCTAGTCCCTTATCTTACTTCTGCTGGAACTAAGACTTACGGTAATAAACTTATCGCGTTCTAGAAACGGAGCTATGAGTATGAAAGGGAAAGGAGCAATAGAAAGCAGCCCAGGTTTGGCTTTGACTTTCGAACGATCCATTTTTTTATTTTTTTTTTCTAATGAGCACGCGACTTGAGCGTTACGACTGAAAATATGATGTGGGTCAAATGAAGCGAAGCTAAAAGGAAAGAAGGCAAAGAAAATTACTTTTCTTTCACCCCCCTCCCCACCCCGTTCTTTCTTTTATTTTCTGCAATAGCTCGATCTTTCATATCCATGCTTCTACTCTAACACGCTCCCATTGAGTACTGTATTTGGGGTACGTGACAAAATGCTGCGTTCCATTATCGCACTGGAGAGATCAAAATGTAGATCGACCACGATGAGGAGAGATTTCTATACTTTTCTAAATACGTTCGGGACTTCAACTCAGGTGCTAACCAACTATATTGATCCGTTTATGGGATAAACATTTCGCTTGAATTCACCTCGCATAGATGGAGCCACCGCTTTTGATTTTGCTTGGGTGAATAGCTTTGTTTGTATAACTTTGTTTACCCATCAGAAACCTTAACTCTTTCGAAAACAAATATTGGCTAATTAACGATTTTTCACTATACAATTTTCTGCTGGAAAATGGATTTTTCTTGAATGATTAAATTTTATTAATAAACCAAATTCTTTTTTCGGTAAATGTTGTAGCCTCGTCCAGTGGTGAACAAATTCTCGAATTAATGACACGATTGCCGATTATTCCCCATGCAGCTTGGTAGTGCAAACGTTCTTCGCCAATTTCTTTTAAAGGTCATAAATATCTCTTGGCACTATTATCTTGCGACGTTTATATGCTATCTGAGGCTTCTAGGTTCAATACTTGGTTTGAAGGTGAAATGAACCAGTATATTGTTCTCCTAAGCTTTGTCTTCAAAGCCTGATGATGCTCAATTTAGTTCTACATATTGTGGAATTTCTTATCATTCGAATATTGCCCCTTTTAGAAGGGTTGAAAGTGCTACACACTAGCAGGAGCAAATAGAAAGAACTGAAGTGAGGCACTGGGTTGAATGAAAGCCTTCCTATGATTTTTACGAAGCAAAGTATCGCTTATAGACCTTTTTTATGTTAAAAAAGAACAGGTAGGCAACACTCAGTACAAGGGGTTTGATATATTGTCCTCTTTGCAAACCCTCATGGTAAAAAATTGCTACAGCGCAGGCGCCAAAAGCGAGGTTGAAGGCAAAGTTTTACCCCGTGTCTTTCCCTCTGTTACATCGAAATGGGCTGTTGTCTTTAGTTTCTTCGTCGACCCATCAGCGCTCTTATTTGAGACCTAATTCCAATCTGTCCAACGAAAATAGTTCAACTTTTATGGTATTCAGAGTGTCGGAATGTATTATTGTTTTTGATGATCATTGATGTCGTAGTGCAAACCTGGTAAATATAAATAGGCTTGCCTGTGTACTCGCGCTAGTATTTATACGCGAGTCTACCCCTAAGGGAATTAAATATATTTCTTTTCGTTAATTGGCCCAGAATCACCTACTGCCACACTTTTAACCATTTTATATTTGCCTTTGACACTAGTACTATGTAGGATTTTATCAGAGGGATTTATTTGATAAATTTATAAACCTTAATTACGCCGTAAATTAAATTTATTTTCAAATACGGTATTCGCATATCTCACTGAAGATAATATTTTAATTATAATATATGTATATATAATAATTATATTTGGAACAAGTAAATATAAATTACACGCTCGGATATGGGAATATAGTAGTTGTAATATATTTGAACTCTAGTGAATTACGCAATACTTAAATTTTAATTAGCCCTATATTCAGAGGGTTTCGTTATCTATTCATTATCATGGATGATACCCTCCCTAGTTATTAACAAATATCTTTTGACTTAAAGGGTTAATTTCAAATTAAATTACTTTCTTAATTTTAAGTTTTAAAGAAATTTATTTTATATATTTATTTAAGTAGAATTTGAATATATACTTTTTGTTAATTTTGAAAATGTTTTAAACGTAAAATAATATTTAAAAAATAAATCTTAGCTCGCCCTTGGCTAGATCCTATTTGAATTGCCCATCTTGCACACGTATCCAGCCTGCTTGTTTAAGTTAATACAAACATCACCAATCAGCAATTCTTTAGCAAGCACCACGCCGCCATTATCATATTGATATCAGTCTGAGAAATAAGTTTAATTTTTAAACTAGTCCTTACGCTCAAAATAATTAACTGGTCCCAAGGACCAGTAACCCCCACTTCTTTAATTTAAAAACTGGCGAAGCAATTAATAAACTGGTATTGAACCAGGGGAAGTGTGCTATTTCTCAGCTTTTACTGATTGAAAGGCAAATCTTACTAACAAAGTTGAATGAGCAACGCTTCACTTCGCGCCAAAGCTTACTAACTTGCTATATCTATACGGGATTTACGAGATATTTTCTGTGGGCGCTGCCATAACCTGTCGGCGGCCTTTAGTTAGTGGCTGACATTGCCTGTCGTCGAACGCGCTCTGTAGCCTTGGCAGAACAACTCTCCGAAAAGGGGGCGGTAACCTCGTAAGTCCCGTATACGTCATACAAAAATTTTAGGGTTCAAAAGAACACGGGTTTTTTTAAAGCCAAGCCCACCGGGTTTTATTGAGTTTTTCTGGGTTTTATTGGGTACTTGGGTTTTTTATCTTTAGCAGCTGCGTGCATGGTAGAAATTGTCATTCAAAAGTAACTGCTTAATAAAACAGTCTTAACATGTTTCATAAAGAATAATAAATAATATTAAATGGTAGTTCTGATGTTGAAACAACAAATATCTTTAAAATGAAATAATTCTAGCATTCAAATTCATCATAATTGAAGATCTTAGTGATGGGCTTTATTAAGTGGATTTTTAGTGGTGGGTAAAACCCAATACAACCCGCGCGGTTTTTTTGGGCTGGGTTTTTTTAATTCAAACCCTACTAAAATCCCACCCTCCAACAAAATTTAAAACCTATAGATGTTGCACGTTCAGTTATAACTTGAGAGCTTGCTTAACTAATTAATGGATCATTCTATTAAAAACAAGAAATTTGTATAGATTTTAACAGACCCCAATAGCCATAGGTATTTTTTAAAAAGACAAAAAAATCAGCTTTACATTTTTCGTATCTGTATTATTTTAAATATTGTTGTACTTCTTTTGCGTAATATTCCGAAAATAGGTAATGAGTAAATGGTGTTTACTTATGAGAGGTAATGTGTGATGCTGGTAGTGGTGGATATATATTGGTAGCGTAGCTCAAAAAGGGTCAATTATTTTCTATGACATGTTTGCCACTGGGACATGTATAACACTATGAGTTAATAATATGTTAGCTCCCTATAAGTTACTCAAGCTCCATAGGCGTAATGTATCCAGCGATTTCTTCTCATTTCGCCCGCGCAAGGAAAAAATCCGAATGTTGCGCTCTCTCTTGTCGAAAAAAATCCCGCTCGTACGGCTCCTCTAGACCTCTACCTCGAGTCGTCGGCTGCTTTTTCACCAAGGGAGTGTTTTAGTCGTGAATGTTTTTGTTTTAAGAATTTAACATTAAATTATGGCATTTGTGTCAGTAGTGAGACAAAAAATGCAGGAACTCAATGCATTTTGCCGATATTGATAAAGAATGCTAAAGATAAGAGTTGCTATTGAAACCAGAAAATTATACAACTGAGCTAAATCCAATCCACTGATCTCTAAACTGTTTTCTTAACCGAGGCTAGTGACTCAGTGAGCGAAATAATCGGCTGCTTAAATAGCTCCGATATCATTGGCTAGCTTCCACTATACGCGCTTCCGGGGAAAAACCGGAAAGAAGAGTAAATAAGATTTTCGTTCACGTGGCGGCCGCAGAGCGTCGCATATAATTGGGAAGCCGGCGGTGCGGGAGAAAACGCTGGAGTATAAAAATGTATTGCCTGAGTAACTTATAGGGAGCTAACATATTATTAACTCATGATAACACCTACCTCTTTTACCAGCATGCATTACAAAACGACAGTCAAGGGGAAAATGGACAAAGTACTAATACAGAGGCTAAAAAGCCTGCCTAAAAATATTTACGGTACGAAATTGGTTGGTCTGCTGATGTATAATCTTGCAATTTCACAAATCAAAATTATATTACGCAAAGAAACGTTTAGAGATATATGTAGGTTTGCCTACTCCTGCCTTATACTTAAACGACGTATCGGAGACTGGCTGATAGGATTCCAGTCTCTTAGCTACCCACCGATGTCTTCGATGATTTTGCCTCTGACATTTATCTTTACTCTTTGTATTGAAGAAGCTACGTCTATCGCGTTGACAATGGCCAAGGACATTTCCAATGTCTTTCTAAACATAAAACCATAAATTCCAAAATATTGGTTTTGTTTTTCACTATTAACTCCTCTTATTAACCGTAATTAAGGATGATTAAGGGATTATTCATGAAGGATCTTTTATCAATGAGGCAAACATGTCATTGATGAGAATTGTCCCGTTGTGACCTATCACCTGAAGAACCACATGTTTACAAAATGATCCCGGCTGGGCCCCCGTTTTGTAACGTGGAAATTTCTTCTCTTTTTCAATATATATTTTTAATACACAGACAACACTTGTCTTTTTTCTGCTTACAAAAACATGCATTCAGTAAAACCTTTTAAAAGCACAGGCGATCTAGCCTCGTGGTATAAAATGTATACGTGGGTTTGCTTAATTACTCAAAATATTTATTTTTTAGACGGTAATCAAAAATAATGCATTTTATCAAAGAATCTGCAGCTACAAACCGGCATACACCTTTATAAAATTTATTTACCCAAGTGTCGCTACCGCTCTTACGCTATATTTTTTTTTTTGATAAATAAAAAACATCTAAAAAAATATGAAAAGCCTGACGCGTTACGAATGCATTTCTCTCCAAATGCTTTTAGATGTGTTTCCAAAGAAATTTCGCTATGAATAGTAGCCCTGTCATTTATTAGCGCGTGTCTAATATATAGACGCAAGGGGAACGATCTTTCTACCATAGATACTATGAATATATCCATTCTAAAGTAAAGTATATATTAAGGAAATCCCGTTCTTTCTGGCTCTTTGTTTGTTTAACAGACAGTCCTTGATTCTACAGGGTTTATGCATAAAAACAGCTTTTAAGGACTTCAAAGCAAATCTCGCTTTTGTATAATTAAAGCAACGTTCACACTTGCACTAGAGTCGGTTGAGATCCCCTAACTAGTTGTGAAACCTGTTCGAAACAATTCACATAGTCTCGGTTCATATTTTAAGACGCTTCCGTCAGTACCGTCTGCTTCTGCTTCCGTTGGTGCCTTCTGCTAAGACCCTGATAACTAGTCCCATCCTAGACAACGAAAACTAGACACTAGTCAAATCCTTTTTCTTTTAAGTTGTTCGTGAAGCGACTTTAAGAAACTTTGTCATTAGCTTCTCGAGTATCAGTTTTGTTCACAATTAACTTTGGAAGCGTTTTGAATCGCTCCGAACCGGTTTCTCATGTAAGTGTCAACATGGCTATAGTATAGTATACATGTGGGTAACAGCCC
Organism: Phalangium opilio; assembly: GCF_054372755.1. Classification (NCBI taxonomy): domain Eukaryota; kingdom Metazoa; phylum Arthropoda; class Arachnida; order Opiliones; family Phalangiidae; genus Phalangium; species Phalangium opilio. Next base: position 7,544,242 of record NW_028324226.1, read on the forward strand.
TTAAAATGTAGACTGTATAAAAGCTCTGCATAAAAAGAACCTAATTTGCTCTATAACATAAGCCATTAAATCATTAAATTGAATAAAGAGTTCAAAAAATTTTACTTTTAAGATTTTCTACTCATAATTGCGATATTTAGTTCTAGTTTGTTGTTGTATCTACAAATATCACTTTAAACTGAACTAGTTACGTTTATCTAATAGTTCAGTTTATTTTTCATTTAGATCTCTTCACATTTTGCAGCAAAGGTCGTTCCCAAGTTAGGTAAGCTATTATTCCGACTGGCAAGAAATGAGACTTTGAGGAAAATAATATGGTGATTTCTCTGTAATATTTGTTGGATTTTTAAGGTTACAAATTTAATTTTGAAGCGAAATTTATGACATAAGCCAGAATTTTCATGTTTAGTAGCCTAAAGCTACTTTACTAATGCCAGAAATATATACGGTAACCATAGGCCGCTATGCAGGAACATATATGTTTCCGATATCTATTGCCTCTCTTTGGATTACGCACCACCTGCTTCATGCGAGATGAGTCTAGATCGCCCCTCCCGCGAGATGAAAATCTAGGGTCTTATATTTAGAACAAACTTTCACTCTTCCATCACTCGTATATTTGGGAAAGCGCTTCTGTAACGATATGAAAAGATGCAGGGAGAAAACTTCCTCCTTTTCTCCTCTTAATTCACCATCTACTTTCTCCTCACCACAAAAATTACTTTTTTTAAAAAAGGCGTTGCTTTTCAGGTTAATATTGGCGTAATAAATTTGGATGAAAAGCTGATAGATCATCGAAAAACTCCAAGATAAGCATATTTGGCAAAGAAGGAAAAATTGCCCAGGGATAATCTGTTAATTGAGAGGAAAATAAGGGAGCGCAAGGTTATTGGCGATTGGGTTACAGAACGTTTAATGTTTTGACCCATCTAGTTGAGTCAAAGGTTCTGTATTAACCAAATTCAAACTCTTTCACGCTTCATAAAGTTTCTATACCTATTTTTTATCAATGTCGATAAATTTTATTTTATGTTTTAAACGAACTTTTCTGAATAACGTCGAATTTTTAGCCCAGCTTATCTTAGCTTGTCCGTTTCAGTTCTAACCAGGGTGTCAAACAACCTTGTTGAAGAGTGCCTTCTCTCATACGCTGGAGTTTTTCGTTTAGCTATACAAGAGAGCTAGTTTATTAACGAGTTGAACGGCACTTTATCTCTAATTGGAGTGAGGAATTTTCAAATCTTTTTTCCCGAGCCTTGAGAGATGAGTTTAATTCAAAAGTTTGCTGGTGTTGGAGCTCCTCGCTTTTCGGTTGAAACTCGTAAGGAGTAATTTTGCGTAACCTGACACCATACAGACACCCCATAAATCCTAGCTAGATCTGTCATTTATTTTTAACAGCCGTAGAAATTAACTTTTACACCGTCTAATGATTCTATTGCCTGACTAAGATTGATTATGTAAGAAGTGCAATCAAAGCGGAACGTTAAATGGATACTTAAGTAATTTTAATAGCGCTTTGTGCTACGCTTTAGTCTGGCAATTCAACAGAAATTGTATATACTTTTGCATTTTAAAAAGTAGTTTAAACTCTTTGTTTGCCCATGATGGTGAAAAGAATCGCTTTTCAAGTTCAACTTGTGATATAGCTGTTATTATTAGTATATCTTTAATTGATTCGACCACTTTTCAAACCAATATAAAGTAAAATTGAAACATTAAGTATTTTTTATTATTAGCAGTATTAAATATTAGCAGAAGTATATAATACTTCACTTCGAGAGAAGTGTACCACAAAGCGGGGTAAGTGTAACGTCATTCTTCCCAACATCGAAATATTTGGAGAAATGTTACTAAACCGAATCTCATACGCGATAAATAGTTCCCTCATCATTACTCTGTTAGCGCTTAACTATTTTCCAAGGCGCATGCACTTGTGGATTTTTGTCCTACGTCAAGACAATCAAGGTTTGTCGGTTGATGGCTGGGGATTTAGTGCCAAAGAGTTATAGAATTCACCTTACGGTGCGATGCCCATCTGAAGTTTGATGAGCGAGCAAAAAGAGTGAGCCTGGGAAGAATAACGTAACATAACTAAAGTATTAAGAGGATACAGAGTGTCATCCTTCTTCTATTATCCTCTCCTGATATTAGGGGATTTGTATGGTTAACGCCTTAAGTGCAGTTCATAGCATAAAGTGTGACGAAATAATTTAAGCTTGGTAATACTTGTTAAGCATGCATGTCCATAATAATACCCATCATAAGGAATTCGATTGTAAAATGTGTTACATAGCAGCAGTTTCACTAAAACGCTCTTCCCAAAAACAGCAAAAAGTGGTTCCTTTAAAATTGCTGATATGAAGTACCCTATATCCAGAGTTCAAACCCCCCCCCCCCAGCCCACAGGGTTTTATTGGGTACTTGGCTTTTTTTGGGATTTTTATCTTTATCAGCTGCGTGCATGGTAGAAATTGTCATTCAAAAGTAACCGCTTAATAAAAAGTCTTGAAATGTTTCATAAAATATTAGAAATAATATTAAATGGTACTTTTGAAGTTGAAACAACAAATATCTTTAAAATGAAAATATTCTAGCATTCAAATTCATCATAGTTGAAGATCTTAGTGATGGGTTTTATTAAGTGGGATTTTATGGTGGGTAAAACCCAATAAAATCCGCGGATTTTTTTGGACTCTGTTATTTTTAATTCGAACCCTGCCTATAACAGAGGTATATAACAATTCTCTTGGAGAAAAGTGTACCACAAAGCGGGATAGTTGCAACATGATTCTTTCGAACATCAGAACATTTGGAGCAATGTTACTAAACCGAATCTCATACGCGATAAATAGTTCCCTCATCATTACTCTATTATAGCGCTTAATTATTTTCAAGGCGAGCTTGTGGATTTTCGTCTCATGTCAAGACAATCAAGGTAGTGATCGTGCGGGGAACCCGAACCCGACCCGGGAAGTCGGGGATCCCCGGTTTTTTCCAACCCGACCCGACCCGGCCAATCAATTTTGAAGTCGGGTTTAAAAAAAATCGGGGTGGACCCGAAGTAGAGGCTAGGCTATTATTGACGGTCGCGCTTTGTGATACAGTAGATAGGAACTCAAATCTGTCTCGAGGCTTCGAAAGCCAGTAGAAAACTGATATATGTCGGCAATTTCATGGTCGTCCGTCAAACGCCAATGTATTAATTGTGTGTTAAGTTGCGAGCAATTGATTTCGAAATTGAAAAAGTGGTAGAAGAGTTTCACGAGTACCAGAAACCCCTTTCAGCCACTACCAAAGACATAGGACAAAGACAATTTGGAAACTTCACAGATGGAAGTTGCGCCTGTTCTGGGACAATTAGTTACCCCAATCCCTCCCACGACGTTCTATCAGATAGCAATGTTATGGCAGATTCACCTACTATTGGATTCACTAAAGCAATGATATGGCAGATTAGCCTACTATTGGATTCACTAAAGCAGTGATAACTTGGAACTAAATTACAGAAAATAAATTCCTTGCATTACATAGTACATAGTTACTATGTATAATTTTTTAGAATATGTTAATTACATTTATATTATTAAAAAGGAAAACCCCGACCCGACCCGATTTTCCGGGTTTTTTTCGCAACCCGACCCGACAAAAATCTCACCCCGTACGATCACTAAATCAAGGTTTGTGGATTATTGATGAGGAAGCAGTTATAGAATTCACCTCACGGTGCGATTCCCACCTGAAGTTTGATGAGATGGAAAGCAAGCAAAAAGGGTAAGCCTGGGAAGAATGACGTCACATAACTAAAGTATTAAGAGGATACAGAGTGTCATCCTTCTTCTATTATACCCTTCTGCCTATATCAAAATTAAATAAACATTGTGTTTGACTGAGGCTTGGACTCGGAGTTACGGGGACTATGGGGGGATGAAATGAGTTTTGAAAAATGAATTTTATCCCCCATGCCTCTTTACCGGAACGAAACCTAATCATGTTGTTGCGCGTCTTCTTGGGTGTTTTCCGCGAGCTCACAAGTAACACCACGATTAGTTTCTAATGCGAAAATACCCAAAGAAAACATCTTTTAATCAAATTCATCAGCCTGAGAGAAATTGCATTGTGTAAACTGCGCCTTTTGCGCATTATTTGCCCCTAAAAGAGCTAGAGCTTTTAAAAAGGCCTATTCGACAATAATTATCTTTTATTTTTTGACAACAAGGTAATCTACTTCACCTTGTTTTGCAACCGGGGCATTGTAATTTTGCAGACTGCTGTTAGGGTTAGTCTAATTCAGTTTGCTCAATAGTCGATTTCCGATCATGAGCAAACAATGCAATTACGTAATTCCGCTAGTGCGGAAAGATATTAGTTTTCTAATGTTGGCTACTATCACGCGCAGAATTAACCGTTAGTTTTATATGCGCGCGCGATGGTATTTCTCGAGAATATAAAGAACGTGGACTTTAGTTTTTCAAATGTTTTGACCCTAACGGTTGCATTCTGGATTTTAGCTGTTGCAGTAATAAATTCTATATCTTTAATGAAGTTAGTCCTGTAGTTATTGACCGCGAAACGTCTTAATAACATATCAGAAGTGGGATAATTTATCAACGCTGAACATCATGCAAACGCCGAATGGAAAGATATAATCTTCGGGACAGTACGAAACGTAAAACCAAAGAAAGACTCGAAAGGGAAAAACAACAGACTTCGGATACTCCTCGAAGAAGCCGACCGAATCAAAGTCAACCGAAAGAATTATTAAGTGAGCCACTCCGAAATCTGAACCGCGAATTGAGGCGTATACATCTGAATTTTGACGAAGCTGTTGCTGAAAACTATCCAAACATGTCGGACAGTGACCACGAATCAAACAACGGAGATAGTCAAGTAATGGGAGACGTTTTACTAAGCGATTTTGGGAAAACCATGAAAGAAGCTATGGCTGCAGCGATGCAACAAGCTATGACCGCTGTATTGGCTATTCCGCAAGGAAATCCCGTACCAAATCAACCGAATCAAGCCGAACATCATCATTGGGGAGATGCCGGAAAGCTTATTCCGATATTCGACCCCGTAGCTGTACCCCATCAAACGATTGATATGTGGATTACCAAAGTAGACGACGTAGCACTCACTTATCAATGGTCCGATCAAGTCATCGTACACCATGCTCTACCGAAGCTTCAGGGCACAGCCAGAACCTGGTATGAAGGATTGTCAACAATACGTTATACGTGGAACGAGTGGAAGGCACAATTGCGGGAATGGTTCCCCTCCGTGCAGTCAGCTCAACAACTCTATCGAGATATGGAAAAACGAACTCGTCAACTGAATGAACCTATCGAATCATATTACCATGACAAAGTTGCTAAGGCTCGTGCCTGTGGAATGCAGGAAGCAGCAATGGTAGAATACATTGTCACTGGGTTGAACGACCAACAACTGATAATGGCAGTCAGTAATAGAGACTATGCTACGCCACCCGAATTATTACGGAGTATCAAGATGCTAGAAGAACGTCTGCGTTTATCAAGATCATCAACTGTCAAAAATAAAGTCATTACTACAAAAGAAGGTCAAACAAGCCGTGGAATAGAACCAAGCACGAATTTACCGCAAGTTGAATCGCCCAAAACGTCGGGGAAAAAGGAATGGCGTACGAAAAGAGATCCCTACTTTAACGAACAAGGCGAAATCAGGTGTTTCAACTGCAACAACTATGGACACATATCCAGGGAATGTACTCGTCCGTCTAAGCGAAACCGATTCACCGACGGCAATAAACAACAGTTTAGTGAAAACAGTGGCCAAAACAAAAATACTAACGTAAAGGCTCTGCATCACGTAGATGATATGTTGGATAAGTCCGACAAGAACGCAAAATATTTTAAGAACGCAGTAATTAATGGAAAAGACGTTAAGGCTTATCTCGATCTCGGAAGCAAGTGCGTTGCTCTTCGGAAAAGTACCGCTGATGAGCTACAATTGGAATACGAAGCTCCGCCGGAAGGATGCATAATTGGAGGATATGGAGCAGGAAGCACAAGGCCTGTTGGAATAGTCACAGCCGAAATTCAAGTTGACGAAGCCAAAGCCGTAGTACAAATGCATGTTGTACCAGACGATGCCCAGATAATTCCAGTTATTATCGGACAACCTTTCACCGAACAAGAAAATGTCACCATTGTTCGCCGTAAAAACACTGTGAGACTTTTCATGGAAACTCACGAAAACGAAGGCGAGGACGAATGCCTAATGAATCTCCAAATTCCGGAACTACCCAAACAGAAAGTAAATTTATGGGCCAAGGAAGCATCCGTAATTCCAGCTAATTACATTGGATTCATTGAAATGTACACCGACAAAACATCTTACCGTAATCAAGATGTATTAGTTGAAGCTCAGTTACGCGATCATACAGGAAATGAACACTGTATTCCTAGAAGTATCATTTCCGTTGATGGAAACGGCAATACAGTATTACCCATTGTCAACATATCCGAAAAAGATCTTGTCATCAAACCGAACCAAAAGATGACCAGAGCCGAACTATGTTGCCTCCTAGGAGAGCAAACCGAATCAATTACCGATATCCTAACAACCGAAGTCATCACATCCAACCGTAAACCAATTACCATTGAAAATGTAAACATAGGACCGAAAGTATCAGCACTGGAAGCCGAACAACTTATGTTTATGATCAACGAATATCGAAATGTATTCGCCGACAATCTTTTGGAACTGGGTCGTACCGATCTTGCGACAATGAAAATCGAATTAGAATCATCACAACCGATAACTTATCGCCCGTATCGATTATCACATTCCGAACGTGAAAGGGTGCGAGTGAAAATTTCTGAATTAAAAGATGCCGGAATCATCGTAGATTCAAACTCACCTTACGCTAGTCCAATTTTGATCGTCAAAAAGAAAAACGGCGAAGAACGAATCTGCATAGATTATCGTGCTTTGAATAAACTGACGAAAAAGGACTCGTTTCCTTTACCACTCATTGACGATCAACTGGAACGATTACATGGAAATAAATACTTTACCAGTCTGGATATGGCATCTGGATATTACCAAATTCCCGTACATAAGGATTCGCAAGAAAAGACAGCATTCGTAACACCCGACGGACATTATGAATTTTTAGCTATGCCTTTTGGGCTAACTAACGCACCATCCGTTTTTCAACGATTAATTCATCACGTATTGGGTCCCTTGCGATACACCATTGCGTTGGCGTATATGGATGACATTCTAATTCCTTCACAGACAGTTCGTAGTGGGCTCGAACACTTACAACAAATATTTGAAGTTCTACGAAACGCAAATCTAACATTGAATTTGAAGAAATGTTCCTTTCTGCAAAGTGAAATTGATTACCTTGGATACGAGATAACCGAAGAAGGGTTGCGACCAGGCTCACGAAAAATTGCTTGTGTAGAGCATTTCCCGAAGCCTACGAATGAACACGAATTGAGAAGATTCCTTGGGCTCGCGAGTTATTTTCGAAGATTTATAAAAGGATTTGCATTGAAAGCTGCACCCCTATCGTCCCTTCTCCGAAAGAATACGACCTGGATATGGGGAGAAGATCAAGAAAACGCATTCAAAAACTTAAAAACCGAATTAGTCGAAAGACCAGTACTTGGATTGTACAATCACAACGGAAAAATTGAACTCCACACGGATGCTTGCCAAAATGGGTTAGGAAGCGTACTTCTTCAGAACGGACTAGATGGGAAACTTCACCCTATTCACTACGCAAGCCGAGCAACAACTGCCGAAGAACGCAAGTACCACTCTTATGAATTGGAAACACTCGCTGTAGTATGGTCACTTGAAAAATTTCGTCCGTACCTACTTGGAAAATCATTCAAAATCGTCACGGACTGCAATTCGATGCGCAATGCTTTATCGAAGAAAAACTTAGTTCCGCGCATCGGCAGATGGTGGCTCAAGATACAAGATTTCACTCCTGAATTTGAACACCGTCCGGGGCTGAGAATGGCTCATGTGGATGCTCTAAGTCGAGCACCATTGGAAGAAGCTGAAGAAACTGAAGCAGCGAATGGACTTGAAATTTTCCACACTGAACTATCATTTGAAGATTGGCTTATAACCGCCCAACTTCAAGATCCCAAGATTAGAACAATCAAAGAACAATTGACGAAGAAAACAAATATCACAAAAGACGATGAACGCGTGCGCAAAGAATTTGTTGCCGTGGAAGGTCGAATATTTAAACGAATAGTCAATCCGAAAACGAAAGAAACAAAATTGACGTGGGTCGTACCTGCTCGAGTACGTTGGCAAATTGTCAGAAAATGCCATGATAACATGGGACATTTCGCCGTAGACAAAACTTGCGCTAAGGTAGCCGAAGATTACTGGTTTCCAAGAATGAGACGATACATTCGAAGATACATCTCGTCGTGTCTCGAATGTCTGTATAGGAAACAGCCCGGTGGGAAAATACCAGGACTGCTTCATTCTATTGACAAAGTCTGTATACCGTTCCACACAATACACATGGACCATTTGGGCCCTTTCATTAAAAGCGTAAGAGGAAACTCGTATCTCATTGTTGTGGTAGACGGTTTTACAAAGTTTACGTTACTTCGTGCTGTACGTGACGCTGGAATGACTCCCGCATCCAAATTTTTGGAAGAAATAATTGGAATTTTTGGAGCTCCGACGCGTGTTATCACCGACCAGGGAACATCATACACCGGCCGAACCTTCGAAAACGTATGCAAATCGGCTAACATCATTCACATTAAGAATGCTACAGCTACCCCAAGAGGTAATGGTCAAGTCGAGCGCTTCAACAGAACCATCACACCAGCTATCGCTAGTCTTTGCCAGCGAAATGACGAAAAAGACTGGGATCAACATCTGATCTACGTTCAATGGGGCATTAACAATACTGTTCATAAAGCGACCGAATCAACACCATTTTCGCTTCTCTTCAATTATCAATCGAACAGCCCCGCAGGCGACATTGTTACACCAGCCGTACGAGAAACATTCAACACCGAAATTATGGCGAAACGCACCGAAGCCATACGAAAAATTAGAGTCGATCAACAGAAACAAAGACTGCGCTACAATGTTAAGCGAGCAGAGGCTCCCAACTTTGAACCTGGGGATATGGTTTTGGTGAAAAAGGATCCAACGTCAACTGGAGACCCCCGGAAAACCTGTCCAAAGTATAGAGGACCTTACGTCGTGACAAAGAAATTGAACTACGATCGTTACCTTATTGAAGACTTGCCAGAAATTCAACGAACACAAAAAGCTTACAGAAATGTAACTTCAGCCGATAAATTAAAACGGTACATTATACCGGAAGACAGCGAGGGAGATTCATCTGCGAATGAAGATGATTACTGTACTTCGCCCGTTAATACAATAAATGACGAACCATCTACATCCATCACGACCACCGAAACGGATAAGGAAAAGCCTATTCTACGACGATCGCATCGACAAAAAGGATGCCAGACCGCTTGCAAATTTCACTTTTAAATTTTGTTTAGTGTATTAAGAGAATTTTAATTTGTTAACAACTTTTCGAAAACTGTAAATTATCCAGGAGGTTAAAATTGTAGGATAGCCGAGTGTTGGCTACTATCACGCGCAGAATTAACCGTTAGTTTTATATGCGCGCGCGATGGTATTTCTCGAGAATATAAAGAACGTGGACTTTAGTTTTTCAAATGTTTTGACCCTAACGGTTGCATTCTGGATTTTAGCTGTTGCAGTAATAAATTCTATATCTTTAATGAAGTTAGTCCTGTAGTTATTGACCGCGAAACGTCTTAATAACACTAATCTCTTCCCGTAAATCTTCGAGCAGACGCCATTTTTGGGAAATATTACCTTGCTGAAAAGATATATTATTGGCTATTCTCTCTCTAACTTTCACTGACGAAGGCTAAAAGAAATAGGAGGTTACACACTTTTAGTTTTTTATTTATTTTTGCTAATATTAAAGCAGGTTTGCTTCCAGTAGCGTTACCTCCTAGTAATTATTCCTGTATTCAGACTAATTATCACACATTAATATTACTAGCAAATCTTCGCTAGAAAGAGGCTTTCGATATTGAAATACCCAAATAATCACGATTTTATATAGGAAATATATCCATATACTGGCATCAGGGATAGATGTAATTTTAGAAGCAGGAATTGAAAACGGTTAGTATTCACTTCAGTCCGACTCATAGCCCAGTATAAAGCCCCTCCCTCCAACACGTATCGAAAAGTTTAAATTATCTTATTGGCTCACTTAAACTACGTTTTGATGACGTTGCTGACGGGGACGGCGAAAAATACGTAATTCCTTTTTACCTCTGTCGCTATGACCCGCCTCTTCTTTCATACCTTCCCTCCATCCCGGGGAAGGGGGTCCGGGACTTAGATGCGCACCCACATTATTCTGTTCTCCATTCCTGCTTCTAAAATTACATCTATCCCTGCTGACATCAAAAATAGACTCTAATGCTAGGCTCGTTAAGTTTCTTCGATTCGCATTGTTTGGTAACGCAATTGTTGGCGAACGAAGAGTTAATTCGACTTAAAATCGACACCAATATAATCTGCCTCTTCTTCCAAAAATAAGCATCTACATTTGCGCGCGTGTCTCAATTATTTACTTTTTTATCAGTTTCCGAAGCCATTAAACTTCCTAAGAGCTAGAAGCCTATCCCTTCAATTGCTTTTCTCGATTTTTTCTTTAAGATTCTGTCAATTTCGAATGCATTTCTTTAACAATGAGTGTCTGGAGAACTTTCGTTTATTAGAATTAACGCTCTAGGGGTACAGTACGACTATTTTCTTCGTCCCTATTTTTACTTTCTTTATATTGGCATCCATTCACTTTTACAAAGGACTAATATATTTCCAATAAGTGTCTGTCTTTTTCATGAAAAAAGTCTATTAAATAACAATAGCACCAAAAATGAACGCAAAAAGTCTGTGTTTACTCTTCATTGAACTAATTTGGCTAAGGATGTAATATTGGGTTTTTAAATCTAACTTTTCTTAATGAAGTGGTCCTAAGAAAGTTGAAATACAGCTCTGGAGTAATTTGAGACTCCTAGCTTTGCTTTTCTGCTATACAATTCTTATTCAACCTTATTGTGGAAATAATCTTATATTTTCGATAACGTGGGAGCCGGCGCAGTCAAACTCTTTTGCACATAAATGTACTTCATGTGTTGATGCATTTTAAAATACCCATAACTACGGTGAAACCAGATTGCATTTTAATTGCTTAAATGTGTTACATTATGGCCGAATCGGTTCTCAGTTCCACTTAAATTTACTTTTCTAATTCAAGTTCAAAAATAATTTGATCAACTTCATTACATTGATGAAAATTTTCGGAATGATAAAATTCTAACAAAACATTTCCCTACATTACCCTAAATAACCCCGTACCTAGAGATGTAAAATGATCGTAATTTTTAAAAACTTTTACCGAAAAATGACCGCCAAATTACCGAATAAAATTTTGAAATAACAATAATTACTGTAATTTATGGTATTTTATATTTTCACAGGCTTATAATTACCGAAAAGTTATCGGTAAATTACCGATTAAAATTTTGGAATAACAAAAATTACTGTAATTTATGGTATTTTATATTTTCACAGGCTTATTACCGCAGTAAATTACCGAAAAATTACCGCTAAATTACCGATTAAAATTTTAGAAGAACAAAAATTACTGTAATTTATGGTATTTTATATTTTCACAGGCTTATTACCGCAGTAAATTACCGATTAAAAATTTGAAATAACAAAAATTTGCGTCATTTATGGTATTTATATTTTTACACGCTTATTGCCGTGGTAAATTACCGAAAAATCATCGTTTAAAATAACAAAAATTACCGAAATTTATGGTATTTTATATTTTCACACGCTTATTACAATGGTAAATTACCATTTTAAATTTACTGTAAGATATAAATTGGTATTTTACGCGGTATTTGGTAAATTAGCGGTAATTTACTGACGGTAATCTCTACCCGTACCACGTTGTTGTTAAATATCACTCAACAAAATGGAGGCAGATTAGGTAGACAAGTTCATAATCTGAAACACTGTCGTTTTGTCAACTGTGTTTGAAACTTTGAACAAGAGTGTAAAACCCACCTTAGGAACACTTCCACTCTTCCTGCAATGACATGACGCGTTGTTTTTGTGACGTTTTATTGGGTAAAGTGCTTATTTTTTGTTATTAGCAAGCTAGACAAATCTAAGAAAATTCTTAAAATATGCTTTTAAAATTTGAATGAAATTGGATAAACCAATGGTTGTTACAATTTCATTACCTGAAAAATAGCTTTTATTTCATCATTGCATTATAACCTGATTTTCTCACTGAATAAGCGAGGCGTCAGATTATGCGAGGAGGAGGATGTGGTGTTTTATCCACTATGGGACCTCCTGTTTTGCTTCCATTCCTATTCATAAGGGGCTTACCCTTTACTTCGAGCCCTGGCGCTTCCGGGCATTGATTCTCGCTTCCCAAAAGACCGTAGTAAAGTCTCAAAGATGCGAAGGGATGAAAGATAAAGAGGGTGAGGATGTGAAGGAAAACGGGAGGCGACCAACTCTGACTTCTATAGAAGACCCGAGCGAAAGAAGGAAGAGTTAGGTCTGCCAATTCTTCTTTTTCATATTTTATTAGATTTTTTTTTCTAAAGCCGATTGAATAAGCGAGAAAATGGTAGATGTCATATTCAAAGTCTTCCGTGGGCTGTTGGGTAAGCCAGAGACAAATACTAAGATGGACAGCAACGGTATGAACTATTTGAGCTCAAATATTCGAATAAATTGTAATTGAAATATGCTTACGGTATCAGGAATAGATGTAATTTAAGAAGTAGGAATGAAGAACAGGAATCTGGGCGCGCGTCAAAGTCCCGGACCCCCTTCCCGGGACGGTAGGGTATGAAAGAAGAGGCGGGTCATAGCGACAGAGGTAAAAAGAAACCACGTATATTTTTAAAATATTGTCCATTGCAGGGAAAACGTAAACTTCACCTTTACTAGAATGAGTTTATACCATATAAAATTTTTGTTTGAGCAAATTTCCCCTCCCCCATTTGGCATCCAACCACCCTCTTACGGAAAAAAATTAACTCATTTTCACTCCAAAATTAATAGAGTGACATTAATATAACGTGACCTGACAATTTTAAAACAAGGTTAAACATGATTAAAACCTTAGCGAAAGACAGAGGGTTTCATGAAAATATTTTAATTAGACGTATTGTAAACAAACTATGCCAAATAAACTTTGAAACTTTGAAATCAAATAATGTTTGCCCATGTAAACAATCATAAGTCAAACCAAACGCAATTTGAAATTCAGGATCAACGAAGGTAAGTATGATGTAAAAATTAAGAAAGAGGTTACTTGTCAGCATTAGCAGGTCATATTATAAAAAAAACCCTAACCATAAAATTGATTTTACGAACGTAGAAAATTAAATCGTGCTTGACAAATACATAAGACTTAATCTAAGAGAATCTTTAAACATAAAAAAAAATGCGTAAGAAAATTAGCTCTTAATCGCGACGGCAGGCCGAGAACTTTCATTGGTGACCTTCGGAGTAAAGAACTATACTTAACGCAGCAAGGGTATATATATACGATACAAATATTCAAAAATAAAATCTTCCCCAAAATTCAAGCCATATGATGCGTCTGTAAGACGCGAAACTCATCTTTAAGCGACTTTTGTTCGCGTTTTGACCTTTTATTTCGTATTAAAGTTATTATTATTATTTTAAAAATTTATTACAAACTATATTTGTTTTATGAACTGGATACCATCCCTTCCTCTATAAGGGCTCCAGCAGGCCCTTAAACAAAACTGAACTTGACAGCGCGATAAAAATTATTGCTCAGAGATGGCATTGCATTTGAAAAAAACAAAAATCATTAGTCCATCTGATTACTAGTCTCTGGATAAACTTGGGTTGAAGAAACTGTTCTGGGATTTAGAGAATTTCATTTTGCCGATTTTTCTCAAACTTTTTGCGTCGAGGGATTAGTTTTCTTAAAGTGATTAATTTACGCCTCTTTCCACGTGGACCTAATTGACTTTTTCAGTTTTTTCTTTCTTTCTATAAATAGTAACCCTTTGCTCTCAACATTCTAGTTTTAAGGAGATTGAAATTCAGATTTACGATTATCGAAAAGTTTTAGCTTGGATTCGAAATGGTCCATAAAAAAGCCTAGTTTGATCCGCTGAGGTGTGTGTTTACCAATTAAATTGCGTTGTTTATGACGTCTTGGGTATTTTGATAACGGTATTTGGTACATTTTTAAAATAACTTGAACCGGAATCTCTAACTAATATTAGGGCCTCACAAGGGAACAACCACATTTCGCCACAGACTCCAGTTCTGAAAGTTGTGACTTAAAACTTGTAAAAATTTCGAAACCGAGTTCAGCCAAGAAGAGAGAATTCAGCTACGACCAAGACGCAGCTTTCCCCGGTGGTGAGAGTAGAGATTGGAGAATGAAACTAATGAACTCGTTCCCAGTGGAGGGGAGGGAATGTATAAACAATGACCTCGCCACGCCTTGGGCTGTTCAGATTTTATAAACACTCGAGGGCGAGCAATATGACTGATAAAATCTTACGCACATTAAACTGAACCACTGAAGAAATTATTACCTTGTGGTGCGATGCATGCAAATGAAAAGATATGTTTCTTGTGCACAACTTACCCGTTTTGGCCGCGTAGTCTCTGAGTACCGCTGGCGGAGGATGTTTGATGGCGTTCATTCTCCGATGTTGCATTCCGGGTCCGGCACCCGGTCCTCCGACTGGTCCCCCTAATCTGCTTACACCTCCTGGACCGGCTATTCCAGCTCCTCCTCGTATTCTCGGTTGTTCCACTGGCATCACCCTCCTACGTTGCTTGGGTAACTTTTCTCTCGCCTGGCAATCGATACGCGCCAAAAAGATCATCTCGTCAATGCCCTTTATAAAGTTCTAGAGCGACGGCAGTCGTGGAATGGGTACGGAATAGAGACAAGCATTGGTCACTGACCTGAGTGTGCGAGTAGAAAAGAGTAAAGTTGGAAACGATGACGGGAACGGGTAAGGCGATAGTTAAGACACCGGCTAGAGCGCACAAGGCACCCACTAACATTCCCGCGTAGGTTCTAGGCACCATGTCCCCGTAGCCCACCGTAGTCATGGTGACGATAGCCCACCATAGACCCTCCGGGATGCTCGTGAAGTCGTTCCTGGGATTGGCCTACAATTAATTTGTCTACTGTTAGCGCAGGATTTAACCTAAACACTTTGATTTGGACCAATAACACACAATGTGCATACATTCGACGCGGTAGCTACGCTTTGTCTGAGAAGCAAAAGGCAAACATAGAGAATATGGAAAAGGGAGTTGAAGTTTAAGTGTATCTCTGATTTTTAAGGTAAGGTGTCGATTTTTGGAAAGTGGTTTAAAAGCAATGTTTTCATCTATTCCTGTTTTATCAAAATGTTTCGAAGATATGACAATACCAATTTGGTTCCGGACACTCAAAAATTAGGAATAGGATGAACATCTTTAAAACACGAAGACGTTCTTTTACGTGCCTTGGAAAAAGCTAATCTATCCCTCTTCCTAAACTCTCTATGATTGTGATATAACGCGAAAATTCATTTTACGAATGACATGCAGGAGAGTGGAACATAAAACACAAATTTATAGGATACACTTTTGTCTTATTCTGCATTTGGTCACCGCAACCCGAGATATACTGTTTCGTGCATCTATGACGTTTACAAATGCATCGTCGAAGTTTAACAATAGATTACTGTATTGGCTTTATAAATAGGTTGTATTGTTCTATTCTCGGTCAAATTGAATAGGTCTGCACTTAATCCGGCCTAGAAATTGCTTTTAATTCAGTAGAACCATAAAATGTCTCCGGTATCACAGACAGTTGGGTTTGCTGTCGACATTTTCAAGACACCATACCCTACGGTATATGTTACAGGGAACTAAACGGATACTAGACTGATACGACATTTTAATGGCGGGACGTCCGTCGCTTACGTAATTTGAAAATTCGATCAGCGTTTCTCGTAGGTCCTCACCAACGCACTGTTATAGCTAATCGATAGTCAAATTAAATAGATGACTGAAGACGATAACAGTCTATTAAATATGTGTATCGTGTAAGAGCGAAATTACTGTATAATCACACGAACTTTAAACTTCCACTGATGAAGTCGCGCACTAGGTTATCATTAAGGTTTTAGTGAAACTAGGGGTGAGGGAAGGACGTTTAAGGTTTACCTGTAACCTCTCGGCGTAG
Source organism: Phalangium opilio (assembly GCF_054372755.1). Classification (NCBI taxonomy): domain Eukaryota; kingdom Metazoa; phylum Arthropoda; class Arachnida; order Opiliones; family Phalangiidae; genus Phalangium; species Phalangium opilio. The sequence goes on from NW_028324226.1 coordinate 7,560,614, forward strand.
TAGACGAGGCTAGCGAAAATAACGATACCGAGGACGAGGAAGAAAACTAGCAAGAAAAGTTCTTTGGCGCTGGCCTTGAAGGTGTAAACTAAAATTTTGAGACCCCGGGAATGTCTCGTGAGCTTGAAGAGTCGAAGAATTCGAATGATACTGAAGAAGTCGAGTATATCGGCGTTCTCCAGGTCGGAAGCCAGCCTCTGGAGCAGCATGTCCGAATAGAAGGACATGGTGGCGATGAAGTCGATGACGTTGATGGGGTCGCGGACAAAGTCCAGCTTGGAAGGAGCCGCGATAAAGCGGATCGTGATCTCGAAAGAGAACCACGCGTTACACACGCTCTCGATGTAATAAAAAGCGTCGTGAGCTTCCGTTTTCGTCTTGTCCAGCGTCCACGACGTCACATTGGGCGGGTAGGAGATAGTCTTGTTCAGTATCTGAGGGACGCGCATGTTCGGATGCGTCTTCAGACAGAAAGACACGATTGAGACGCAAATAAAGAAGACCGAAACTACCGCTACTAACTGAAATAGACAAGAAAGAGAAAAAAGAAAAATAATCAATTTATTATATACCCAAGTTTACAAGGTAAATTAAACACCGAGTTTTCCAAATCATTAGGTATTGACCGGTACTATATGGCGTGTAAATGTTGTATCTATCACTATATAATAGTTCATAATCGCGTGTAAGGATCAGTTTTATAAGAGTTTGGATCACCGGAGCCACCGGACAAAGGTTTTGCTCTATATCGCGTTTTTTCCGCTGTTTCCCCTTCCGGTTTCTCGGTCTACTTGTTAAATTACGTAACTTTATAGCGTATCTACGTGGGGGGATATGAAATCCATTACAAGAAGTACGCATATCTAACATGCCATTATGTCATCTATGGGAAAAAAATCGTCTGGATACGTTCAACTTGCTTTGAATTTTATAAATTATAGTATTACGATAACCATCAGTTCTTTCAGGTTTACTAAATCATCCAACTATATCCTATTAATATTATAAACGTTGGATGTTTGTTACTCAATCCGCTTTAACTGCTGAACGGATTTGAGTGAAATTTGGCATGGATGTAGACTACGACATATAGAGCTATCTCAGAAGCCTTAGTGTGACGTCACCCATGCTATTTGCCCATAGAACTAAAGCGGTAGCAAACATGGCCGCCCACTGCCCAAGCTAAGCCCGTGACGTTTTACCTAGGCACTGACTTCACAACTGAGATAGCTCTATAGGATACTTTTTATCCTGATGGTTTGTTTCCGTCAGTTTATTTCGATGTTTGTGAGCTATTATCTCAAATTCCTATTCCCACTTTTTCTTCTTTCATACGTTTCCGTGGGAGCATTTCAACGTTTTCTAGTACATTCCTTATTGACGTTTTTACTATTAACATTTCAACGTTGTTTTTATTTTCGAAGTGTATTCTCTATTACGTCGAACCAACCTAGGTGATTTTTTATTTCAACATATAGGATACTTTTTAACCCGCCCAGTAGTTCCTTTACTTTGTTTCCGGCTGTGTTTCTTAGACCTAAGACCATTAAACACGTATGACTGGAATGATAAGCTAAAATCCCCGTTCTTCTATTGGCATCGCCTGCCGTCGCCCCTAGCGGGAGAGTCCCGAAACTTTTCAACTCAGATTCATAGATCATGTTATGGCTATGGTTTGAGTCGAAAAGTTTCAACTTTGGTCTCGGCGTGGCGCTCATGAGGCGTTGCTCTAAAAGAACGTCGAGTGGTATCTTCATTCTAGTCCATCTGTGTTTAATGGTTTTAGCTTAGACTGCCGTTCTATTCGTTTTGCTATTCTGATTTTGTTGTTTCCCATACGATGACGTATATTATTATTATATATTTATCTTTATTTATTCTGTACGTTTTTGTTTTATTAGGGGTTTCTTTGACTGCCCTTCTATTCGTTTTGCATTTCTGTTGTGTATCAGGTTTTCTTTTTTCCTTGCAATATGCAATTAAAAATAAAACAAATTCCACGTGAACGAAGTCGCGGGTAACGCGTAACGGCTACTTTATCATAAATTTACTGGAGGTTTTGGTCATGCGCCTCTGAATAATAAATTCTGTAACCACTTCTAACAGAAAAAAGTATTAAAGCAACACAGGAAATCCTCGTCTCCGTGTCTCTGTTGAGTAAGGATGCAACTTTCGCGATGTGCATGGGCGGTTTCTTTAGTAAGCTCGCTGTTCTTGGGTCATGTTGACGTCAACAAAGGGATATTATGACACAATAAGAATTCCCTACCTTTGCTCATGTACAAGTGCATTTAATAAAAAGTCTATGCTTTCCATTTAGATGTTCAATACTGCCCATTCTTGCACCCCATCTTTCCCCATTGCGATTTCACACAATTTTAGAGAGTTTGAAATTCCTCTCTCAAGTTTTCGAACTTTAACATAATGACCCGTGTCATCTACCAATACAATGTTCTTCCACCCAGGGCTGAAGTTCCTCTATTAAGAAACACCTTTAAGGGCCCAAACTACAGTATCGGATAGTTTCTAAATCTGTATCCTGCCTTTTTTTGCCATCCATCTAAACGGTATCCCAATCTCCGGAGCGAAACATTGCTATTCCGGAGGATATATAGAAGGTATAGATCGTTATTGGAGACGCGAGCGATGAGCCTACGAAGGGAATAGCGTGGTTCGATAAAGATTATCTAGTTGGGGTCATGTCGATTACCAAGGGTTTGAAAGAAAGGGACGGAATAGAAATCTATCGGAATTCTTTCGGGCAAATTTGGAATCGACGAGTATCGCGAGCTAAGCATTCGCGCGGCTTCCCAGACACCAAGCCACAAAAAAGAGAAAAAATGTTTCTTCTTCCTTCTTCTTTTTCTTTTAGAAGATATAAAGGGTGGATATAGAGTTCATCCCAAAATGTGTGAGGTACAATGAAGGGAATAGCACGGTTTCAAATCCTGTTCACACGTACAACAAAAATCTAACAATGCTCCAAACCGAAAGTAACAGATGGATGAGTTATTATTTCCTCATTATGACAGGTAAAAATAAAATATTGAGAAAAATGGCAAACGGTAAAGGTTTGCGAGCACTTATGGGTATAAATAAATTTTGAATTTCGATGATTTCGTGATTTTTAACAATATCTTTCTCGAGTTACACTCAACCACTACACCCCATAAAACAAGCCTAAATGTTTCATCTAGGCATGTCTATTTCAGATACAAAGCACGTCATCTCTGCAAACTGAATATTCAAATCTATGGCAGGGCTCCATAGAAAGAATAGCCCCTTCCAAAAAGTTTGACTGCCTTGTGCATCTTGTTGTTTATGTTCTTCACGCATGCGCACTTGGAGCTAAAAAACGTCCTATCTAGGTTTTGAACTAGGCTATGCCGGCAAACTACTTCCTGTTTGTAGGAAGAACTGAACTGACTCAGACTAAGAACATTTTTTCAAAACTTTTTGGAAGGGGCTATTGGGTTTTAAGGAAAACTTCCAGCTAACTTCTGATAAATCATAGAAAAGATTACCAACGCTCCAGTAGCATATGTATCCTGAGGTCTGCTTAGCAAATTTGGTTTTGGATTAAAGTGATATACAATGTGTAACGTAGGGGCGGGGCCTATATCAAATAGAACTCTACTGGGCATGCGTGAATTTCGTAGCATTATCAGCGCATTGGGAATGTGTATCGGCTTTTCCGTTGAATCTATCCACGGTTATAGTCACGTGATATCACCCCGTCATTACTACAGGAAATAGTAACACTTCTACTTCAAAATACAGTTCTTGAGACGCACCTATACATAAAGCATTGTGTATACCTTTAATATTTGCGGAAATTATCTTGTAGGAGTCTTATTGAAGCTTATTTCTTTGTTTACACTACGAAATGTTTTTACCAAAGCCACATTAAGAACTATGATTTTTTATAAAATAAACTTATTCTAGTTAAATTAAATGTCCGCGTGGATTTAGAGTGTGAACTGGTCCTCTTTAGAGGAAATCTCGTTAAGATAACAGGATTGTACGTTTAACCTCGCTGCTTTTTCAGAATGAGATGAACTGTGGCGCGATAAAGGACCAAAAATGGTAAGAAAGACGAGTTGGGTTTGATTGATTGCTAGCGCCTTTCCCACCACTAAGATCTTCCCCTTTTTTCTTGTCTTGCCGAGGCAATTTCAACCCATCTCTTTTTATTTTTTCTTGATGGTTAAGGATGAAGAAAAAAAAGCTATCGCTATTTCAAAAATTTATTCCTTTGTTCCATAATTTCAGTCTAGTTCCTCTGTTCTTTTAGAATCTTCCGCCTTTGCGCAAGGCCTACAGAAAACGCGAAGTAACAGCCATAAGATACGTAGAAATGTATTAATGAAATCGAATTCGATTTCTCATTTACAAAGTTTAGAACTTATCTCAAACATCGCGTGGGTACAACGATGTTTTTGCTCAATATCTATACATCGGAGAAGGGTAGTTATTATTTATCGATTGATGGAAAGAAATATACTGATGGTGTTTTATCTCGAATGCGTTTTTTCATGCATTGTTTGTGGTTCTTTCTGATGTGCTGTTTTTACAAGCATTACTCTACTAGTGAATTTGCCAATCATCATTGTTTTGTACATGTGTATTTTAACCTACACTGTTCGTAAAAATTCTTCCATTTAGTACCAGGGAGCCAAGTCTTAAAGGGTTATGCACAGACCAAATTACTTTCCTTATTTTCTGATTAAAAGAATTGTATTTTGTCATGAGTTAATTCTACAGGGCCGGTAGGCCCTTGTAGATATGACATGACACCCTTCCGTAATGTTAAAAGAAAATTCACAGTTTTTAGGGTTAGCGTCCCATAGAAAAAGCATTAAAAAATTTTCGGTTTTTTAAGGCAATTGTGGCAGGCCATACGGAAAAAGTATAGCGAAGTTAGTTTTCGGAATACTCCTAAATTAACAAGCATTTCTTAAATGGGAAACTTACGTGTTTCGATTATTAATTAATGAATTCTAATTTTTGTAATTTAACTAATTAAGATAGTACGTCAAAAAATTACTTTTGGGTCAGAAGTCAGCCTAACCTTATAGCGCGCTTAAACCTATTTCTTCATTTCGTTCTCGTTGACAACTAGAAGGGCCTAGGTTTGTGGGTGCTAACAAGTTACGTTGACAAATTTCAAATGTTGGGTTTCTTGCTGATTTTCCTAATTTCTTAGCAGTAGACCCTAACCAATTACTTTGGTATTTCATCCGAGCTTGAGCACCTTTATATGTATTTTCTAATTAACTGTAGCACCCTTAATAAGAAATACGTCGTTATCAGGTCGAATTTTCGTCTAGAAAAGTAATTCAGGTAAATAATTACAGTTAATAGAGGTTTTTATATCATTTAAAGTAAGCTTTTCGACGTTCTTTACGGCCAAGGCTTAAGTTTTAGTTTGTCTATGTAATATAGTGTTTATAGTGTCTTTCCTTTTAAAGATTATAAGAAAGCTTATTTCCAGCACTGTTTTGGATTGGAAATTTGGAATTACAAAAATACGCAGTCTGCTTCGATTCATGCTACAAATCCTAACCCTAGGGCCTAGGTTACCGTTTTACGCTACGTAACTTAATACTGTATTCATCATGACTGTTTGTTGGCGCTTCAACATTCTCATTTGAGGACAGGTATACTCGGTTTCATTATTTGTTAATCTCACTAAAATGCTACTAATTGTGAAGGTGTGTGATATAATTCCTGAAACTAAACCAATGTAGAGGACCAGATTATTCGTTAAAACAATTTTGATCCTATTGAATCAGTCATACTGTGATGTTAGTCATGTTACGTTATCATTTTATAAACTATTTGTTACCAACAGTCGATTGTTTAATTAATAAGTAACAGTGGTACTGGTTAATGCAGGAGGACAGTGTCGTTATATAATTTAATTAGTGAAATAATTTTCAGGTTTACAACACAGATTCTCTCAACGTAACCACGTTAGAAACGGAGGGTTACGTTGTTTGCTATTTCCACAGTCCACATTGCCGTTTCTTTATTGGTTTAAATTGCTATGAATTGTATAGGTATTTGATTTAATTACTGGTATTCAAGCTAAACTATAGAATAACATCATTCATTAACATATTGTATAGATAATCTTTACCACAAACCTAGCACAGGATAAAAATTGAACGCAATGTGTTGGAAATAATCAAAAACTCCTCTAAACATTAGAATTAAGGTGAATTAATTGTTGAAAGTCATTTTATAAGCTTAATGAGCACTGACGACAAGTTAATTTCAACGTAATTAAGTATAATTAACGTGAAATTAAACCCCAAATATACATTTTTTGGATGAAAACTCCGATAACTCTTAAATGATGTTCTTGATTAAGATTGTATCTACCCAAGCCGTTGGTAAAGCCCCATGTTTTCTCTTTCACACTCAATCTAATTTAAATTATCTCCAAAGTACCTTAATAGGCGCGAAATTCAAAAGTTTAGCGTAAAATGAGAATCGAAAACTCCACTAAAAATTGCAATTAAGGTGATGCATACATTTAAACTCATTTTATAACCTAAATGTACACTGCCAAAACACAATCCTACGTTAATTTTAACTCAATTTAATATAATTAACGTGAAATTAAACCAAAATATACATTTTTGGATAAAAGCTCAAATAACTTTTAAATAAACTGTTTAATTATGATTAAAACTACCCAAGCCATTGGTAAAGCCCAATATTTTCTATTTCACACTTAAGTTAATTTAAATTATCTTTAAAGTACATTAATTGCCGCGAAATTCAAAAGTTTAGGGTACCATAATGATGAATATATGGCAAAAATATTAAACTGCACTAAACATTGCAATTAGGGTAAAAAAATTCAAATAAATTTTAAGCTTAATCCACTCTCACGAACCACGCTCAAATTAAGATTAAAACCTCACAAGTTTTTCGTACAGCCACAGTAGTTTCCTATTTCACTTTCAAATTAATTTAAATGATCATTAAAATATATCAAAAGCGCATACTACTTGTATTATAAACTAAATCCACACTAGATTAACAAGATAAGCCGTTAAATTAAACTCGATCAAGTATAATTAATGTGAAATTAACCCAAAATACGAATGTTTTGGGTAAATTCATGGATACCTTATAATTAAACTAACAAATTAAAATTAAAACTACACTTATCTTTCACCCAGCCTCCACTTTCCTGTTTAATTCTTACGATTAATTAAATTGTCATTTAAAAGCATTTTTCCCCATTTTGAAAAGAGAGCCATTGAAAAGGAGCGATATTTAAAAGTTTTGGGGCAAAATAGTGATAGTTCCGCAAGAGTCAAACAGTCACGCCTCTAAAGTTTGCAGCTAGGGAGAATTTCTTGTTCAAACTCGTTTAATAAACAGAAATAAGACTAGTAAAAGAAGATAAGCCGTTAATTTCAACTTAATAACCATATTTAACGTGAAATTAATCGAAAACAATACGTTTTTTGGGTAACTTTAGATAAATCTTAACTGAAATAATAAAATAAGATCAAACTACGCGAGTTGTTCTTTCAGCCTAAATGTTTTCCTATTTAACACTAAAATTAATTACATTATCACTATAATACATTAATGGGCTCCAAATACAAAATTTTAGGGTAAGGAATGTGTCAAAATGAAACTTTTCCATTTAAATTTTAATTAGGCCTGTGCGAGTCCAGTTTTTTAGGGTTCGAGTCGAGTCTCGAGTCCTTAAAAAAGCTCTCATAGAATCTCGAGTCGAGTCTTTTAATTGGTATCGAGTCCTCGAGTCCTTAAGTCAGCTTAAGAACTAGGTTTCAAGTCCAGTGTCGAGTCCTGATAATTTATGGCAAGCATAATAATATAATATAATTTATGGCAAGTATAATTTAGTATGACATCTCCCGTTGGCAGTATTGGGGGTTTTACATATAGGAAGCTGTTGGTCTGATCTCGACCAGGCTTGGAAATAAGGTTTATTTCTGAACTAGTCCGCCGGACCAGTGACCCCTGATGTCTTAAATTTGAAACTGGTCCCGGAACCAGTGACCCTTCCCCTATTTATTTTTCTACTGGTCCCAGGACTTGTGGTCGTTTTCTCTTCTAAAAAAATCTCTCTCAGCTTAGGGTTGTATACACAACTGGACTCATGGAGTCAAAATTTATGTTAAAATGAAAATAATTAAAGAGGTCCCCATATCAATTTTTAATAAAAGTAGGAATTAATAAACTAGTCATTGGGACCAGTGACCCTCACGTTTTGAATAAAAAAAGTGGTCCAAGCTATTAATAAACTGGTTTTTGACCTGTAAACCTGTCTTATTTCCTAGCCTGGATCTCGACAACACTGTCCATATTTCAAATACCGTCGTTTTTAAACTTCTTTAATAAATAAAGTACAACATTATTTGCTTATCGAAATCAATGTTTTTGAATATAAGTTAAATGTAATTAACGATACTTAAGTACTTCTTTAAGCAATTAGAAATAGATCAACCCCAAATGTATGACGGTAAAGCAAAAATAAAATTATTCAAATTTTAATTACAAAAAGACTGAAGTGACAGATATTATAAAAAAACGTCTTGGTTTGGACCAAGGCCGAAAAAAACAAACGATATGTGTGAGGTTTATCATTTGACTGAAGTTCAGATATTGCAATTGTTTTAGTTATTTTTATCCATTTAATCCTTAATCAATATTAAATTCAATCAAATGATTTTACTGTTAATCGATCTAGTCCCTCTAAATTAATTGAAAAAATTACATATCTACGCTTTTTCAAGAACAATTACATTTTCCGAAAACATTTTATCATGAAATTAATTATTTTGAAGGGATTTCGTGTCGTTGCTCACTAACTTGTAAGCACCTTGACGGGCATAGTTTTAATTGTTGCTGGCTTAACAAATTTTCAAGTTTGCACCAAAAAAGTTTAAATCTGTAGTAAGTTTCTGAGAAGACTGATTTTAGAGAAAATATGATAAAGAACTTTTTTTCTCAAACTAATGTCGTCTTCTTGAGACAAAGCAACAATGCTTATCCTGTGTGGTTTCGTTTAGTAGGTGGCTCTCTGTAGCACAGGAAAAATATGATATCGGCAATATCGGTATAAATATAACCAGCAGTAAGATAAGGGACTAGAATTAAAGTGCCCTAGCATTGGTAATAGAGCCTAGCACTAGTGAACAAATTTGACGATTTTATGCCGCTTCCATCACCAAGTGAAGAGTTTGGTTACCTCGTTACTTCTAGTCCCTTATCTTACTTCTGATATAACCAAAGGTAAGGGTAAAGATTACATAAAAAGAAATACTTCTCAGTACCAATGACTTGTTATATTCATTTCATGCGGAAATAATATGGGTATACACATTATTCATTACCAGTTATGCGAAGGTCACACTTTACTCCGACCCCCCTTCCTCTATTTTCCCTATATAAAAATTTTTAAAAGCACCAGTGGTTCAAGTGTATGGGTCATCTGAGCCGTCGCAACACACTCAGCCAATAATACCATATAGTTCGAAACCTTTTCACATTAGTGACTCTCCGGACTTGCCCGCCAACCTTAATAACCTAAAACTATAAAACATTCCTGTACATGAATGATTATGGTTGTGGCTTGTCACTCACTAGCGCCTGAAGGACCGATCACTCAGTGTAATTTGTGTACATTTGTAAGTGAGTAGACCATTTTAGAAATTACATACAGAGAAACTAAAACACAAGGGTGATGCCGCCATTGGGGTCTTCTCTCTCTCGCCTAGAAGCACCGCTATAGGCAGAGCGAATTGACTCCGTCTGGCGGTGACCCTTGGTGCGAGGGATAATACCCCAATGGTGGCCTCGCCCCTGTGTGTTTTCCGAAATGGTCTTTAAGCGTGCTAAAATGATTACGCGTAATACGTAACCGGTGTACAAGTAGCGCCAACAATGTAGAAAGGGGTGGTGACGTTTCAAATGAAGACTGAGTTATGACCAAGAAATTCTAAAGCACGGAGAGAAAAATTGCAGTGCAATGTTTTCTTCATAGAGGCGACAATAGAAATGTAGCATTTCGATTAAATTTTTACATTTTCCTTTCGAATTATGTCAAAGTTCGCTTGCTCTTTTTAGAAAGTCAATAGAATATTTCAAATATTCTATGTTGATAGCTCAACACGTACTCCCTTCAAAATAATTAATTTCATGATAAAATGTTTTCGGAAAATGTAATTGTTCTTGAAAAAGCGTAGATATGTAATTTTTTCAATTAATTTAGAGGGACTAGATCGATTAACAGTAAAATCATTTGATTGAATTTAATATTGATTAAGGATTAAATGGATAAAAATAACTAAAACAATTGCAATATCTGAACTTCAGTCAAATGATAAACCTCACACATATCGTTTGTTTTTTTCGGCCTTGGTCCAAACCAAGACGTTTTTTTATAATAATATGTTAGCTCCCTATAAGTTACTCAGGCAATACATTTTTATACTCCAGCGTTTTCTCCCGCACCGCCGGCTTCCCAATTATATGCGACGCTCTGCGGCCGCCACGTGAACGAAAATCTTATTTACTCTTCTTTCCGGTTTTTCCCCGGAAGCGCGTATAGTGGAAGCTAGCCAATGATATCGGAGCTATTTAAGCAGCCGATTATTTCGCTCACTGAGTCACTAGCCTCGGTTAAGAAAACAGTTTAGAGATCAGTGGATTGGATTTAGCTCAGTTGTATAATTTTCTGGTTTCAATAGCAACTCTTATCTTTAGCATTCTTTATCAATATCGGCAAAATGCATTGAGTTCCTGCATTTTTTGTCTCACTACTGACACAAATGCCATAATTTAATGTTAAATTCTTAAAACAAAACATTCACGACTAAAACACTCCCTTGGTGAAAAAGCAGCCGACGACTCGAGGTAGAGGTCTAGAGGAGCCGTACGAGCGGGATTTTTTTCGACAAGAGAGAGCGCAACATTCGGATTTTTTCCTTGCGCGGGCGAAATGAGAAGAAATCGCTGGATACATTACGCCTATGGAGCCCGAGTAACTTATAGGGAGCTAACATATTATTAACTCATGATTTTGTGTATTTGAATATCCACTTTTTGTTACTCCTAAAATGTTTTAGTGAAAAAATCGGATTACATCGCTCCACCCGTTTCTAATACACGGATCAAACCAGCTTGTTTTAAGTCTCAAGTATTGTACGTCACGAATTGGTAATTCGCTTGCACACATCATGTCGCCATCTATCAAATTGATACGGCAATTTAGAATCCTGTTTGCCACGGCAAGGCTTACGGTGCTACCATCACTGTCATCTTTCGAACTAAAATGATACCCCGTTCTCCCACAAAATTTATAGAGCTTCAAGTGATCGACTCTTTTTATGGCTGAACCGAAAGTGATAGACTATGGTTTATCAATTTTAGGTGATTGCTTCGTTATTCATAAGTTCGAACCCTGAGCAATCTACTTTAGATTATAGTGATTGTAATGATCATCACCTTGGGATTTGTAATGTATCAGTCTGGTGGTTCAATACCGTATAGTCTCTTTGTTAGAGTGAGAAACAACCCACAGAAAACCTATAGATAAGTTGTTCTCGTAACTGATTACAGTGACATGTGACTCTTTCATTAGAACCACGATTAGTTCGCAATGAATAAGAGTATAAATTTAAAAGACATTTGTAAGTAACAATGTGCCAACTGACTATAGAACGACTGTAAGGAACGTGTGGTAAATCTACTAGCGGAAAGACACGATATTTAAAACCCATTTGGCCTTTTCGCAATCACCCTGAAGATAAATTTTCAAAAGCTAATTCCTCGCTTGACGTATCTTTTCAGTACGACTCGTTTTGTTTAACTTTTTGGGACAGAAAGAAAAAGACTGGTCCGTTCCGTCTCAAGCGAAGCGTGATTCGCCACTGCCGGATAAGATCGGAAACTGGGTTCTCTCGCGCGGAAAAGTGAATGATCATTTAGCGCCGCTTTTAATGCCCCTTCAGCTTGGATTCCGAATTCCAAGGAAGCCCAATATCGTGTTGTTGGATGTTATCCCCGGTCATACGGAGCAGTTCGAGTAATATAAACTGAGTGATGACAAGTCTTTTCGAGTGAAAAAATGTTTGGCTAAGATGAGGGACATTTAGCAAAGATCTATCTATGGATCTTTAGTGTCACGTATCTATTTTAAAGCTCCCCATGGAGAAGAATCGATTGACACATTTTTCAAAGAGATAAAGTGTGGTTCACGTCGATGTTTGTTGACAGAAGTATATGATATATAACCTCACTTCGGAGGAGAAGTAACCAACTAAGCCTCCTAATACCGTCGTCTTGCCCCGTGCTCGCGGAAAATCTTTCTTTTTAAGTGCGGCTTGGTGGAGGAGAAACAGGCGCAAGTCGTGAAACGCGTCAACTCGAACGAGGATTTTTCTACTGTAAGTCTAGTAAAACAAAGTGGCCATTATGTGCCAAGTGACAATAAAGTAATTTTTCTATCTGAAATTATTAAAATGGGACTGTGAAAAAGTAGAAACGAAAAGTCTTTCTTTGCACGATCCTGGTGATAGGTTTTGAATATCGCTTTTTCATTGAGAGAAAGTTACGTTTCATTCTTGGCTATTTAATTTTTATTCGAACGTGACAAAGTATTGTAATTTGGCTGCCTCTTGGACGTGAAATGAAATGACTAACCATTTTCTATTTCTGGTAAACTAAAGGGCATGTTTTTTTTTTCAACAAAGTGAGTGGAAAATGTCAGAGAACATGAGATCTACAACATTCAGTTACAGAGATATAGGCTCCCAAAGCTAGGAGTAAGAGATATCAGCTTTCCCATCTTGTTTAGAAGTATTAGTTTGAATGACATTCAATCGAAGAACGTTATTGAACCTTTATTTAGCAGAAGTGCACAACCAAATGGGCAGAAGTGCACAACCAAATGGGCAGAAGTGCACAACCAAATGGGCAGAAGTGCACAACCAAATGGGCAGAAGTGCACAACCAAATGGGCAGAAGTGCACAACCAAATGGGCAGAAGTGCACAACCAAATGGGCAGAAGTGCACAACCAAATGGGCAGAAGTGACACTATGAATTAGCTTTACTTTACAAGCGTACACAAAATTCTAGTAATTTAATAGTACACTTCTGCTAGATAAAGGTACAATAATGAAGATTACAAGATGTGCTAGATTAGTAACACATGTTACTAATTAAGGTCAATTATTTCCTTGTTTGAGTTGCCAATCAATGTTTGGGAGCCCATATCTTTGTAACTAAATGTTGTATAGAGCCTTTGTTCTTTAGCACTTTCCATTCAGTTCAACCCAAACAACACACATTACATTATGGTAGACTCAACAGAAATCACTTGTATTTTAAATTAATTTGTCTGCACTGTGAAAACTACGCTTTACAGCAGTATTTTAGGTGTATAATATCATCATGTTTCATTACGAGAAACAGTATTGTGTAATATAATGAAAAAACATCACACAGGAAATTCTCTTCCGTTACAAAATAATGTTACAAAATTAATTTGGAAACAATAATTGAAGAAGCCGGGTTTGGATTTCAAATTCCAAAGCAGAAGATGAATTTTCAATAAAAGTGTAGCAAACGTTTTGTGATTTTATCTTTGTTAAGTTCACGATTGTAGAGAAATTTTTGGTAGTTTACTGATCATGAGTGATATGGTGAAGTATAGAAGTTACACAAATCATGTTTACAGCAAGAAACTAAATGTAAAACTGGACGATTTCTTATTGAATGCCAAAATACGTTATATACTAGAAATTGCAGCTTTTAGCACCGTTGGGTACAAAGTCGAAATAAACTTGACATTTCAACTACCCTTTATTAGTTTTCCATCTCTTAACGAGGGAAAATTCTCAAAATTCCGAAGGATTTTGCTTTTAATTCTTTATTTTCAGACTAACGTTTCGTTAACGAAGAGGAGGCTCAAAATGATGGTCTAATCAAGGAGATCCTAGGAGATGATGGGAAATCTCCCGGGTTTAAAATATAACGTTCATTCCATCCATAGTATACAATGCCTGATAAACTAATCTCGCGACATACTTCAAACGCTTGCTAAAGTGTATACTTTTGTTGAAACAGGTACCATCATTGTCATACGTAAGAGTTGTCGCCTTAGCCGGCAGACACGTTTTAAAAGGATGTATACACCACCGCCTACCGTTACACAGTTGCTGAACTGAATTAAATCGAAATTATATTTGCTACAACTGTCGGAATTTCACAAATACTTCATTTTCCTATATTAAAAATACGCTGAATCGTAACTTTAATTGATATGTCCTGACTGATCTTACTGACTGACTGATTGATAATCAACGCCTTACCCAAACCTCTTTACATTGAAGACTTAAATTTTGTAGAAACGCTATTCCTAAATAGCAGGTGCGTACTATTTTTAGAATCTGCTGCCATTTTGAAAAATGGCTGCTAGAAATGTAAAACATTTAGAATAACTTCCGCGCGTTTCAACCGATTTGACAAATTTTTTGTATAATCGTCCGGTGGGCCGAAACTAACAAAAATATACCAAAGGACTGACAGGCAACGCCGGTCTCTTTAATGCTAGTTTAGTATATATTTTTAAACAATTTATCCTATTTCTATGTTATCAGGGATAGATAGACTTTTTTAAGACGGAATAAACAATGTTTGGCCTTTACTTCAGTCCGACTCATAGACGAGTAAATAGTCCCTTCCTTCAACACGTAACCAAAAAATTAAATTATCTTATTGGCTCACAAAAACTACGTATTGGTGACGTTGCTGACGGGGAGGGCCAAAAATACGTAATTCCTGTTTACCTCTGTCGCCATGACTACGACCCCTCTTGCGTTGTACCATAGCCCACTCGATCACGCGCGTGACGCCGCAAGCTGCTCGCCCTATAGCTATAGAGCGCGGATCGAGTGGGCTATGGTTGTACAGATAAGCGTCTTCACAGGGGTTCAAAATGGAGCCGTCTAAATGCGAGGGTCCGGTAATTATTCGGGAATTGTTTTTAATAGCAAATTAAAAAGGTAGTTAGTGAATTTGGTGCCGGTGTTTTGGATTTGGAGTACATCTGTAAAGGTGGAAAGTGTTCCCTAATTCTTTCTTA